>NC_143031.1:68305000-68410000 GCF_057628025.1 Oncorhynchus mykiss
GTTTGGCTCTTCTCTTTGTGTAATTAAGTCCCTAGGTGATGCCTCTTGCACCGCTCCTCACATCATTATCTTTGCCCAGCTGACCCAGAGCTGTGAATAGCACATATACGAGCACCTCCTCCCGACTCCCTAGTCCCCTTTACTACATACTAACTGACACTTTAGTCTCTGGAGTAGGGCTCTTGCCTTGCCTACTATCTTTGTTATCCCATAGAGGGACATCATTTTATTGATTTCATTTTACTGAGGAGTTGGAGAGGAATTCTTGGAAAGGATAATTATGTGGTATAGTATTGAATAAGGCTGTGTATTCATCAAAATAAATATGTGGAATAAGCAGATTCTCAAGTGCAATTGAATGTATTTTTAAGGCAGACACAATCCTGATGTGGAGTTAAATGTGTTAAATGTACAGCACTAAAAGAAGAAAGGGCATGTCCTTGGTGCGTTCCTATTGTTATCTCTTCTGTTTGGAATCATTACTCTGCATCCAGACAACTAGCCGAGCGCTAGCCAGCGTTCCAGAAGAAGTGGATTATTTTTCATCTGCAGCGCCTCTGCCTTCATTTGACTATTTTTCACCCCGGAGAGGACCGTTAACAGGTGTGATTCGTCACGTGCTGGCGCGACCTTGGAGTGCTTCTGGAGTCAGAGTGGATGGAACCTTCAGCCCAGCTTAGACTAATGGTAGCTACTGATTGGAGTGGGGCTTGACACAGCTGCTGGTTTGAGCAGGGAGGAATGGGGGGGGGGAGAGAATGGGAGAGGGAACGAGGAAAGCGAGAGAGCGAAAGAGAGGAGAGGATGCCGCTGGGAGGAGAGATGAAGAGTCCTGCCAACTAGGCATTGTGACCAGTCCATTAAAAACCCACAGTAGCCACAGGCGAGGGACAGGAGAGAGGGATGAGAGAGATACTTTGATAAGTGTTGCGCCTGCGTTAACCTTGATGGCCACTATCGGGACGATGCATGCCTCTGGGATCTGTTTGGCTGGATGAGATAATTTTTTTCCTCAGCAGGAAAAATCAATACTCTGCGAGCGCGGTGTTGACAGGGCATCATTTCAGAATTGAAGTGGCTGTCAGACGTCGACATTCGATGACTTTTGTTCGCCGTTGTGCTTTTAGGCCTTCATTTTTCTCCTTGGTCTTTCTACACCCCCCTCCCCCCCAAACTCTTTGTCTGAGTTCACCTGATGGTGTTTTATTTGGCCGTTTTAAACTTGAGGGCAAGAGATCAAGTGCGAGGGGGAATCTTCTTCAGAAACCAATTGTTTCAGCATCTCTCTTTTGTCTAGTAACCCCTCCTCCCTTCGTTCTGTAAGGAATTCCTTATTCCTAGGAATATTTGCATTCCCTCTCAGAACACGACAAGGACACGCACCCCGGGCGGACAGGTTCCCCACTTAAAATGAAACCCTCCGGGGACGGCTTGTCGGAGGACGTGAGAGATTGGAAGAGGAGCGCGAGACAACGAGGCGATAGCCGACCCCTCTGTGTGTCTCAAGCTGGCTTCTCTACTGCACCACACAATGTCAAGGCAGAGAGTACACATCAAGCATTGCTTTAATAAGATCCCACTGTTGTGTGTGTGTGTCGTCGCCCGTTTCTCCAGCAGAACCTTGAGCGCTTTGTGATGTCATGAAACAAGCGCCTTGAAGGCTGAGACAGTGTGGCACAGAAACATTTCAAGGTCCTTGGCTCTGTCACTCACTGTAAGTGATAAACACAGGCTTTATATCTGGTAATGAGGCCTGTATCCCCACTCACACCCTCATTATACTGGTGAACCCCTCAGGCCCTGATGGGAGACCGTGACAACAACTACAGCATTTAGAGGGGGGTTGACAGCGTATTATTCTACACGCAGAAACCTATGCCATATGTTCTGGCCTTTTGAATTGCACTTATGCAGTTGAGTCGGTGGATTTGTATCTGTGAGATGTGCTGGAATTCCTGACCCGTGTGTGTGTGTGTGTGTGTGTGTGTGTGTGTGAGACTATTCATGTTGTCTTCTCATATCATAATCCTAGTGTAATTTAGCCAGTGGTTAGGCCTGTTTCCTTTCTAAATCACACAGACGTTTCTCTGGTTATTGACTTGAGCTTTGCGTGAATTGTCCGAGACACATCTCCATGTAATTTACTCGATTAATGCCAACCCATTATCAGTCTGTCTTCTCCGGGCACCTTTTTCCACCAGAGTAGGCGCCAGCGCCCGTCACCCTCCGACCCTGTCAGCCAGCTCATGTAATGGAAGGTGCTGCCCATGATTACACTGTCTCAAGTCATAAGGTCTCAAGTCATGCCGTCCACACACACACACACACACACACACACACACACACACACACAGTTTCCTCACCTACTCGCTCGCTCTCCAAAAGCCTATCTTGTGCCTTTTACCTCTGACTTCACCATCATCTGACTTCCTCTTTTGAATCTGGCTACCAGGTAGACTAGACATAGATCCCGATGTTTAAATCTGGCTCCCAGGTAGACTAAACATTGATCCTGATGTTTAAATCTGGCTACCAGGTAGACTAGACATTGGTCCTGATGTTTAAATATGGCTACCAGGTAGACTAGACATTGATCCTGATGTTTAAATCTGGCTACCAGGTAGACTAAACATTGATCCTGATGTTTAAATCTGGCTACCAGGTAGACTAGACATTGTTCCTGATGTTTAAATCTGGCTACCAGGTAGACTAGACATTGATCCTGATGTTTAAATCTGGCTACCAGGTAGACTAGACATTGAACCTGATGTTTAAATCTGGCTACCAGGTAGACTAGACATTGTTCCTGATGTTTAAATCTGGCTACCAGGTAGACTAGACATTGATCCTGATGTTTAAATCTGGCTACCAGGTAGACTAGACATTGAACCTGATGTTTAAATCTGGCTACCAGGTAGACTAGACATTGATCCTGATGTCTGAATCTGGCTACCAGGTAGACTAGACATTGATCCTGATGTTTAAATCTGGCTACCAGGTAGACTAGACATTGATCCTGATGTCTGAATCTGGCTACCAGGTAGACTAGACATTGATCCTGATGTCTGAATCTGGCTACCAGGTAGACTAGACATTGATCCTGATGTCTGAATCTGGCTACCAGGTAGACTAGACATTGATCCTGATGTTTAAATCTGGCTACCAGGTAGACTAGACATTGTTCCTGATGTTTAAATCTGGCTACCAGGTAGACTAGACATTGATCCTGATGTTTAAATCTGGCTACCAGGTAGACTAAACATTGATCCTGATGTTTAAATCTGGCTACCAGGTAGACTAGACATTGTTCCTGATGTTTAAATCTGTCTACCAGGTAGACTAGACATTGATCCTGATGTTTAAATCTGGCTACCAGGTAGACTAAACATTGATCCTGATGTTTAAATCTGGCTACCAGGTAGACTAGACATTGATCCTGATGTTTAAATCTGGCTACCAGGTAGACTAGACATTGATCCTGATGTTTAAATCTGGCTACCAGGTAGACTAGACATTGATCCTGATGTCTGAATCTGGCTACCAGGTAGACTAGACATTGATCCTGATGTTTAAATCTGGCTACCAGGTAGACTAGACATTGATCCTGATGTCTGAATCTGGCTACCAGGTAGACTAGACATTGATCCTGATGTCTGAATCTGGCTACCAGGTAGACTAGACATTGATCCTGATGTCTGAATCTGGCTACCAGGTAGACTAGACATTGATCCTGATGTTTAAATCTGGCTACCAGGTAGATTAGACATTGTTCCTGATGTTTAAATCTGGCTACCAGGTAGACTAGACATTGTTCCTGATGTTTAAATCTGGCTACCAGGTAGACTAGACATTGATCCTGATGTCTGAATCTGGCTACAAGGTAGACTAGACATTGATCCTGATGTCTGAATCTGGCTACCAGGTAGACTAGACATTGATCCTGATGTCTGAATCTGGCTACCAGGTAGACTAGACATTGATCCTGATGTTTAAATCTGGCTACCAGGTAGATTAGACATTGTTCCTGATGTTTAAATCTGGCTACCAGGTAGACTAGACATTGATCATGATGTTTAAATCTGGCTACCAGGTAGACTAGACATTGATCCTGATGTCTGAATCTGGCTACCAGGTAGACTAAACATTGATCCTGATGTTTAAATCTGGCTACCAGGTAGACTAGACATTGATCCTGATGTCTGAATCTGGCTACCAGGTAGACTAAACATTGATCCTGGTGTTTAAATCTGGCTACCAGGTAGACTAGACATTGATCATGATGATTAAATCTGGCTACCAGGTAGACTAGACATTGATCCTGATGTCTGAATCTGGCTACCAGGTAGACTAAACATTGATCCTGATGTTTAAATCTGGCTACCAGGTAGACTAGACATTGATCCTGATGTTTAAATCTGGCTACCAGGTAGACTAGACATTGATCCTGATGTTTAAATCTGGCTACCAGGTAGACTAGACATTGATCCTGATGTCTGAATCTGGCTACCAGGTAGACTAGACATTGATCCTGATGTTTAAATCTGGCTACCAGGTAGTCTAGACATTGTTCCTGATGATCTGTTTCTCTCCCCCCCTCCCCGCTCCCTTTGAAATTAGCAGAGGGGTGATGTGTTGAAAATTGTTCCCTGACTCACTCAGTGCTCTTTGTTCTGTCAGCCTATTGGAAGAGTAGAGGATGGAGGTAGGTTAGTATGTAGTCATCTAGAGCTAGCAGGCTGAGTATGTAAGAACCAACCAGACCCTAGTAGTCTAATATCCTCTGTATGACGATTTCAGAGCAGTGGAACGACCCCCAGACTCTACACTCTGACATGTCTTTTCCACATCGTTTTACCCCGAAATGGAGGCCTAGTATTAATGGGCCTGTTATGTGTTCAGCTGTTTGCTTGTTATTTCAGAGGGGAGTCGCTCAGTGAAACTACTTCCCCTCGCCGCCAGGCCCGTTAGAAAAGCACACGTCACTATGGGGGACTAGGTGTTTGGGTCCGCGGTGAATGACCAGCGTGTTTACGATGATGTGTTTGAGCTGCAGCACTGCTGATTAGTAACGCAGAAGTCACACGTGAAGACAGGCTGGAAAGAACGTTTCTAGTTCTGTCCCGTAGTAAAGTACAGACACGCGGTCGTCTGTTCCAGGGGGATAACATACGTTTCAAACATTCAGCATCGTTCTCATAACTCTGTGTTGTCTGTGTCACACTGCTTTGCTTTATCTTGGCCAGGTCGCAGTTGCAAATGAGAACTTGTTCTCAACTGGCCTACCTGGTTAAATAAAGGTGGAATAATACAAATATAAAATAAAAAATTCCCTCACCCTATCCTCCCTTTACTGCTCTTCTTCCTTTCAACACACGCACGCGCACACACACACACACACGCACACACGCACGCACATGTTGGGCCATCATGCTTTAAGGTCAAGGACCACTCTAATGCCCCACAAAGACACGTAGATTGATAATTAGGGCCCAATAGCCCCTCCAGAATAGCCTTCCAGAATGTGATCCAGACCTATAGATTTCCTGTCAGGTATGAAAAGTCACCGTTCCAATTGGAGAGGAGGACCAATCATTATCGAGCACTTTCCTGTGTTTACTTGGTTGCTAACGTTCCTGGTGAGGCAGGTTGTATTTGTAGGGCTGGGGATGTATGTGTGTGTTCTCCACCAATGGGCTGCCTTTTAGGTTCATTTCATTTGAGCATTGGGAATTGCATTAAGAGTTGCTGGTATTGATGCTGTAACCTTTCAGTATCCAATGGATGCACTGAAATCACAGTAATATGGCCGGGACTTTTGCCTGAGGTACTGTACATGATAGTAGCGTGTATTCCTCATTTCTTTGTTGCTTGTATTTTTACACTACGTGGCTAACGGCTGTTAGTGTACTCAAATGTTTCCAGTCAGTTATATATATTACTTTATTTTACAGTTTAACTCTGCTTTATATTTTGCTCATTTTATCTTAGCACTGAAGCTGAACATTTCAAGTCTGGCTGTTTTTTCCCCTCAGTATAGGTGTTATTGTATATACCATCTACTCTGAGTTCAAAGGCCATTTCTGATAACACATTCAGACAGAGAAAAATGAACCTCTGTTTTGTGATTCGGAGCCCTGGAGGCATTAGTAACTATAATGTCCGCTGTTATTAATCAACGTGACATAAGGGCCAGAAAATGACCCCAGATTTTCATTTGGTTTTACTCAAGGTAGCATTTCTACACACACACACAGCTGCTAGAGCCTTATATTATGTAGTTTTACATGGTGTGTAGTAGCCTATACCATTTTCCCCAGAATACATGCTAGTTCCATACATACAATATGAAGTCGCATACTATGTGTACGCCAGTTTTCTGTTCAGAATACATACCTCCTGGATTTCTCTTTAAATGTACTATAAAGTAGGTTGTATTGAGCACTGCGCATACAATTCATTTGTAATGATGCTTACGTCATTGTGTTTTTGACAGAGAAGTTGACCTGTTGTCACGTTTGTTCTTTGACCCCCAGTCCCACTGTGCCCAGTACTCGGCTGAGAAGCGTGATGAGGAGAAGATGTGCGACCACCTGATCCGAGCGGCCAAGTACCGCGACCACGTGACAGCCACCCAGCTCATCCAGAAGATCGTCAACATCCTGACGGACAAACACGGTGCCTGGGGAAGCTCTGCCTTCAGGTAAAAGTCTACGTAGTTCTACAGTCTAGAGCAGGGCTTCTCCAACTGTTCCTGGAGCTCTATTGGGGGTGCGGGCTTTCGTTCCCGCCCAGCACTAACACACCTCATTCAACTAATCAAATGATTCGCTTTTGGTCTTCAGTCTAGTTACACCTTCATCAGGTTCCACTCAGCACCATCACATGTTCAGTCTAAAGTACTGCGACTCTGTTCCAATCTCCATACAAACATACCAATTCAAATGAAGCAATGTATTGGGGAAATGGTCCGATTTTGCTGTTTTTTTTCCCCAGTGTCCTAACTTCCTGCCAAAACTTCACATAATAAGAACATTGAGCATTGGCAATGGTAATGGTAAAAAAAGAGGATACACCTGACTTTTAAATGAGCCGTAGCTTTCCTTAGAGTACAACACATCCATTAAGACCACTGTAATGACTGTGTTCTCATCATCTCCCAGCCTCCCTCCTGGGAGTCGAGGTATGGGATGCATGATACATTGACTTTGGACAGAGATGAAAGAGATTTAAACAAACCCTCCAGCCATTAAAACTATAGAAAAGCTTAGAAAGCTCAATGTTGGTTTCAACAAAACAGGCCAGTTAGAAGTCAATGGGGGTATTCCCTAATGATGGCCTGTGCTGTTTGTGTGCTGGCAGGTTGGGTACAGTATATAATGGTTGGAGAGTCAGCCTGCTGTTGGTCGGTTGGTTCCCTCTTGTTAGTCTGAGTTGACTCTCCTGAGACTCGTCTGTGTGAGCTCAGTTTGTGGTTGCTCTGGGGGGCTCAGGGGGTCTCTCTCTCTCTCTTTCCTTTCCCCACATTAAACAAATAAATAAAATGATTCTCTGGTCTCTTAGATTGCCTCCCATGAGTATCTTTCTTTCTCTCCCTATCTTTCTCTCTCCTCTTCTTTCTCTCCCTATCTTTCTCTCTCCTCTTCTTTCTCTCCCTATCTGTCTCTCTCCTCTTCTTTCTCTCCCTATCTGTCTCTCTCCTCTTCTTTCTCTCCCTATCTGTCTCTCTCCTCTTCTTTCTCTCCCTATCTGTCTCTCTCCTCTTCTTTCTCTCCCTATCTGTCTCTCTCCTCTTCTTTCTCTCCCTATCTGTCTCTCTCCTCTTCTTTCTCTCCCTATCTGTCTCTCTCCTCTTCTTTCTCTCCCTATCTGTCTCTCTCCTCTTCTTTCTCTCCCTATCTGTCTCTCTCCTCTTCTTTCTCTCCCTATCTGTCTCTCTCCTCTTCTTTCTCTCCCTATCTTTCTCTCTCCTCTTCTTTCTCTCCCTATCTTTCTCTCTCCTCTTCTTTCTCTCTCCTTCTTTCTCTCTCCTCTTCTTTCTCTCTCCTCTTCTTTCTCTCTCCTCTTCTTTCTCTATCCTCTTCTCTCTCCCTATCTTTCTCTCTCCCTATCTTTCTCTCTCCCTATCTTTCTCTCTCCCTATCTTTCTCTCTCCCTATCTTTCTCTCTCCCTATCTTTCTCTCTCCCTATCTTTCTCTCTCCCTATCTTTCTCTCTCCCTATCTTTCTCTCTCCTCTTCTTTCTCTCTCCTCTTCTTTCTCTCTCCTCTTCTTTCTCTCCTCTTCTTTCTCTCTCCTCTTTCTCCCCTTTCTCAACTTCTCTATCCTCTCCTCTATGTTTTGATCTTAGCGAGCCCAGTGATGTTATGGAGAGGCAATATTGTATTGCACACTTCTCTCTCTCTTTCTCTCTCCCCTTCTCACTCCTTCTCTCTCTCTCAAATTAAATTAAAAGGGCTTTATTGGCATGGGAAACATATGTTTACATTGCCAATGCGAGTGAAATAAATAATAAACAAAAGTGAAATAAACCATTTTTTTTTTTACAGTAAACATTATCCTCGCATAAGTTCCAAAAGAGTAATCTCTCTTCTCTCTCTCTCTCTCTTCCTCTCTCTGTATATTCACACAACAAGGCCAAGCTATTTGCTATGCACCTCCGCAGCCCAGAGAGACTCTCCCTTCCCCATTACGTGCCTTTCTTTCATTGTGTTATTGTGCTGCTACAGTATTGATGGTTTTCCTAATGGCTGCCGATGGGCCAGGCTGGGAGCAGGGAGCCGCTGGCATCGGGCCTGGGAGCCGGGCCCAAGCTTTTAATAAATCACAATCAGACCTGTGCCATTGCATCAATATTTTTGGTCAATTACCGAGAAGGTCAGGTGGCGCAGCTCTGCGACGGGGACCCCATGCAGGCAGCAGTGTGTGTGTGTGGGGGGGGGGGGGGGATACGATATAGGCTGTTCACACACAGTCACACGCACAAGGACAAAACACAGAGAGACGGACACGCACGCACGCAGGCTAAAACATGTGGGTGCTGCAACGTTACAGAAAACAAGTGAGGGAGGGAGAGAAGACCCACACACTCCTTTTCTATCAGCGGGGGTGAAAATGAAATCTGGGAGCAACAAAGGGTTCACGCAGCCATGATTACGACCTTTGTCGAGAGATGGAAAATTCACGAGCTCCTATGAAGACGTATTCCCTGAAGTTTCTATTCAATAAAGGGGCCGAAAATGAAAATATTATTTTTCTCACAGAACAGGCTGATGGGAATTGTTGTTTTCCTCACGGCAGGCATCTAATATCATCTGACACGCCGTGACCCGCCTGAATGCAATTTGTGTCTTAATATCCAGCTTACACCAGCCCTGGCCCCTGGAGACGTGAGGTGTTAGGTGGTTTTCTCTCTTCTCATTTTCTCTCCTCTCGCTCTCTCTTTTCTTTTCTCTCTCTCTCTTCTATTTCCTTCTCTCTTTCTCTCTCTCACTCCTTTATTCTTCCACCTCTCTCTCCATTGTACTGGAACGTCTAGGAAGGTCTCCCTCTCACAAAGGGAAGTAACTCTATTTTCTGATCTGAGATCTACCCTTGGCCGTCATTGGTGTACACACACACACACACACGTCATTACGTGCACTGAGGGACAGGACAGACAGACAGACAGAGAATACTACCTGTTCATCCTTACATTACAGTCACATCCTCTGGAGACTCTGGTGTACAACACGCCAGCAGTCTGATCCAAGACCACAGACACAACGTGAATAACCAGCTCTGAGGTGGCCACAGATGAAGCGACTGGCAGCACTCTTTTTTTTTTTTCACTTTTTTTTATGGAGCGAGTGAGTGGCCCGACAGAGCATCTAGGCAGCGTTGGTGTTTATTTGGGTCAGGAGACAAGTCATCTTTCATGTATATGACACCCGGCAAAGTGGCCAGACAGACAGAGAGAGAGATGAGGACGGAGAGAGAGAGAGATGAGGGGTAGATGATGGAGAACGGTAGAGCGATGTCTCGGAGGACACACTCCCTTTTCCTCAACGCCCTCCTTCATTACATCCTAATAAGCTGACTAAATTCATTCTGGATGCTGGGGAGGAGGGAGAAGGAAGAGAAGTTACAGGAGGAGGGAGAAGGAAGAGAAGCTACAGGAGGAGGGAGAAGGAAGAGAAGCTACAGGAGGAGGGAGAAGGAAGAGAAGCTACAGGAGGAGGGAGAAGGAAGAGAAGCTACAGGAGGAGGGAGAAGGAAGAGAAGCTACAGGAGGGAGAAGGAAGAGAAGCTACAGGAGGAGGGAGAAGGAAGAGAAGCTACAGGAGGAGGGAGAAGGAAGAGAAGCTACAGGAGGAGGGAGAAGGAAGAGAAGCTACAGGAGGAGGGAGAAGGAGAAGCTACAGGAGGAGGGAGAAGGAGAAGTTACAGGAGAAGTTACAGGAGGAGGGAGAAGTTACAGGAGGAGGGAGAAGTTACAGGAGGAGGGAGGAGGAGGGAGAAGTTACAGGAGGAGGGAGAAGTTACAGGAGAAGGGAGAAGGAAGAAAAGTTACAGGAGGAGGGAGAAGGAAGAGAAGTTACAGGAGGAGGGAGAAGGAGTAGAAGTTACAGGAAGAGGGAGAAGGAAGAGAAGTTACAGGAGGAGGGAGAAGGAAGAGAAGTTACAGGAGGAGGGAGAAGGAAGAGAAGTTACAGGAGGAGGGAAAGGAAGAGAAGTTACAGGAGGAGGGAGAAGGAAGAGAAGCTACAGGAGGAGGGAGAAGGAAGAGAAGCTACAGGAGGAGGGAGAAGGAAGAGAAGCTACAGGAGGAGGGAGAAGGAAGAGAAGCTACAGGAGGAGGGAGAAGGAAGAGAAGCTACAGGAGGAGGGAGAAGGAAGAGAAGCTACAGGAGGAGGGAGAAGGAAGAGAAGTTACAGGAGGAGGGACAAGGAAGAGAAGTTACAGGAGGAGGGAGAAGGAAGAGAAGTTACAGGAGGAGGGAGAAGGAAGAGAAGTTACAGGAGGAGGGAGAAGGAAGAGAAGCTACAGGAGGAGGGAGAAGGAAGAGAAGCTACAGGAGGAGGGAGAAGGAAGAGAAGCTACAGGAGGAGGGAGAAGGAAGAGAAGCTACAGGAGGAGGGAGAAGGAAGAGAAGCTACAGGAGGAGGGAGAAGGAAGAGAAGCTACAGGAGGAGGGAGAAGGAAGAGAAGTTACAGGAGGAGGGAGAAGGAGAAGCTACAGGAGGAGGGAGAAGGAGAAGCTACAGGAGGAGGGAGAAGGAGAAGTTACAGGAGAAGTTACAGGAGGAGGGAGAAGTTACAGGAGGAGGGAGAAGTTACAGGAGGAGGGAGAAGTTACAGGAGGAGGGAGGAGGAGGGAGAAGTTACAGGAGGAGGGAGAAGTTACAGGAGAAGGGAGAAGGAAGAAAAGTTACAGGAGGAGGGAGAAGGAGTAGAAGTTACAGGAGGAGGGAGAAGGAGTAGAAGTTACAGGAAGAGGGAGAAGGAAGAGAAGTTACAGGAGGAGGAGGAGAAGTTACAGGAGGAGGGAGGAGGAGGGAGAAGTTACAGGAGGAGGGAGAAGTTACAGGAGAAGGGAGAAGGAAGAAAAGTTACAGGAGGAGGGAGAAGGAGTAGAACTTACAGGAGGAGGGAGAAGGAGTAGAAGTTACAGGAAGAGGGAGAAGGAAGAGAAGTTACAGGAGGAGGGAGAAGGAGGAGAAGTTACAGGAGGAGGGACAAGGAAGAGAAGTTACAGGAGGAGGGAGAAGGAAGAAAAGTTACAGGAGGACGGAGAAGGAAGAGAAGTTACAGGAGGAGGGAGAAGGAAGAGAAGTTACAGGAGGATGGAGAAGGAAGAGAAGTTACAGGAGGAGGGAGAAGGAAGAGAAGTTACAGGAGGAGGGAGAAGGAAGAGAAGTTACAGGAGGAGGGAGAAGGAAGAGAAGTTACAGGAGGAGGGAGAAGGAAGAGAAGTTACAGGAGGATTGAGAAGGAAGAGAAGTTACAGGAGGAGGGAGAAGGAGGATAAGTTACAGGAGGAGGGAGAAGGAGGAGAAGTTACAGGAGGGAGGAGGGAGAAGGAGGAGAAGTTACATGAGGGAGAAGGAGAAGTTACAGGAGGAGGGAGAAGGAAGAGAAGTTACAGGAGGAGGGAGAAGTTACAGGAGAAGGAAGAAAAGTTACAGGAGGAGGGAGAAGGAGTAGAAGTTACAGGAGGAGGGAGAAGGAAGAGAAGTTACATGAGGAGGGAGAAGGAGTAGAAGTTACAGGAAGAGGGAGAAGGAAGAGAAGTTACAGGAGGAGGGAGAAGGAAGAGAAGTTACAGGAGGATAAGTTACAGGAGGAGGGAGAAGGAAGCGAAGTTACAGGAGGAGAAGTTACAGGAGGAGGGAGAAGGAGGAGAAGTTACAGGAGGAGGGAGAAGGAAGAGAAGTTACAGGAGGAGGGAGAAGGAAGAGAAATTACCGGAGGAGGGAGAAGGAAGAGAAGTTACAGGAGGAGGGAGAAGGAAGAAAAGTTACAGGAGGAGGGAGAAGGAAGAAAAGTTACAGGAGGAGGGAGAAGGAAGAGAAGTTACAGGAGGAGGGAGAAGGAAGAGAAGTTACAGGAGGATAAGTTACAGGAGGAGGGAGAAGGAAGCGAAGTTACAGGAGGAGAAGTTACAGGAGGAGGGAGAAGGAAGAGAAGTTACAGGAGGAGGGAGAAGGAAGAGAAGTTACAGGAGGAGGGAGAAGGAAGAAAAGTTACAGGAGGAGGGAGAAGGAAGAAAAGTTACAGGAGGAGGGAGAAGGTAGAAAAGTTACAGGAGGAGGGAGAAGGAAGAAAAGTTACAGGAGGAGGGAGAAGGAAGAGAAGTTACAGGAGGAGGGAGAAGGAAGAGAAGTTACAGGAGGAGGGAGAAGGAAGAGAAGTTACAGGAGGAGGGAGAAGGAAGAGAAGTTACAGGAGGAAGGAGAAGGAAGATAAGTTACAGGAGGAGGGAGAAGGAAGAGAAGTTACAGGAGGAGGGAGAAGGAAGAGAAGTTACAGGAGGATAAGTTACAGGAGGAGGGAGAAGGAAGCGAAGTTACAGGAGGAGAAGTTACAGGAGGAGGGAGAAGGAAGAGAAGTTACAGGAGGAGGGAGAAGGAAGAGAAGTTACAGGAGGAGGGAGAAGGAAGAAAAGTTACAGGAGGAGGGAGAAGGAAGAAAAGTTACAGGAGGAGGGAGAAGGTAGAAAAGTTACAGGAGGAGGGAGAAGGAAGAAAAGTTACAGGAGGAGGGAGAAGGAAGAGAAGTTACAGGAGGAGGGAGAAGGAAGAGAAGTTACAGGAGGAGGGAGAAGGAAGAGAAGTTACAGGAGGAGGGAGAAGGAAGAGAAGTTACAGGAGGAAGGAGAAGGAAGATAAGTTACAGGAGGAGGGAGAAGGAAGAGAAGTTACAGGAGGAGGGAGAAGGAAGAGAAGTTACAGGAGGAGGGAGAAGGAAGAGAAGTTACAGGAGGAGGGAGAAGGAAGAGAAGTTACAGGAGGAGGGAGAAGGAGAAGTTACAGGAGAAGGAGAAGTTACAGGAGGAGGGAGAAGGAGGAGGAGGAGAGAGAAGCGAGAGGAGAAATGAGGAGAGAAGGTACTGTAGCTGCAC
This sequence comes from Oncorhynchus mykiss, assembly GCF_057628025.1. Lineage (NCBI taxonomy): Eukaryota > Metazoa > Chordata > Actinopteri > Salmoniformes > Salmonidae > Oncorhynchus > Oncorhynchus mykiss. Next base: position 68,318,602 of record NC_143031.1, read on the forward strand.
TGAGGGAAGGTACAGTGTGGGAGGGTAAGCACAGTGTTTGAGGGGAGGGAGAGTACAAGTTCAGATTTTGAGTCGTAGTTAGTGTTGTGTTTTCTGCCAAATGTGTAACATGGAGATGATTATTGGACGTCAGGTCATGTATTTGGGGATGTTTGAAGGTGCACCACCTCTGTTTCTCCTCCACTTAATCGCTCTCCTCCTCCTCGCCTTTTCCCCTCTATCTCCCTCTATCTCTCCAACCCTCTCTTCCTTTCTCTCTCTCCCCCTTTCTCTTTTAATTTGTTCTACCTCCCTCCCTTTAAGCAGCTCATCCTTCTCCTCTGCCACTCCACCGTGTTGTAATGGAACAGCCGAGGGCTAGAGCCTTCCCAGCCGTAGGGACATTCATCTTTGTTGTGTGTCACGCTCTCTCGCCGCCCGGCAAAAAAAAAAGATCTTTGTGATGCGCACTCCAATTTTTCTTCAGTAAATCAAATCTTCCCTTCCTTCAGAAAGATGAATGCTCCGGGGTTGGGGTGTTACAGAAAAAATCAATTCTGGCAGAATTGAAACAGTATGCCTCTGCATCGATCCGGCCGTGTGAGATGGAAACTAACAGCTTTGTAACTGTTCCCAGGACAGTTAGCTGACCTGTAATGGACAAACTATCAATATTAGCATTACTGTTTTATCTTGTAGTATGTCATTGCTCCACCAGAACCATCAGGGTGAAATAGAAGAATTCTGGGCTTTACACTGACAGGGAGATGGGGTTGATGCTGTTCTCTCATCTACTAATTCTATATGGGGACAATCGACCAGTTTCCTTTGTGTACAACACACCATAGCCATTGTGCTATTGTTGAACCTGAGAAGAGAATTTGTTACCCATCTAAGGAAGATTGATCCGGTTTTATTATTTTGTGTAATTTTGAAAATTGTGTTTTTCCAATTTATTTTATTTTATTTTATTATAGAGCTCTGGCCAATAGTGTATTATTAGGGAAAAGAGTGCAATTTGGAATGCACCCTGAGTCTCACTGTTCGTAGAATACAACATAACACACTCCTCCAGAGTGAGTCTGTAGCACGCATCCTGTAGAAACAAAGGACCTGTATACACTCCACTAACCCCTGCTCTTATCCAGCCCAGTGCGCGCGCGCGCACACACACACACACACATTCTTACCTCTGTCTTGCATTGTCTACCAGTCATAAAATGAATAAATAATAACCTTCGCATTTGCCACAGACTAATTTCAGCCAATCATCAGTCCTTGATTACACACACACACAAAGAGAGAGACACTCAAACACAACACACAAACACTCCTTCATTGACAGGAAAAATAGGTCACAATTCCCATGGAAATGTATACAGCCTATAGCTGATTGACATTGCTCGACATACACTATGATACATTTACCAGGTCCGTCCAGCTGCATCGTTGCTTCATATTGAATGTTAATGGGTCGTACAGTGCAGCTGGGCTGAGATCGTTTAAGGGAGAAACTGAATGAGGAAGTTGGGTTACAATCAGGACCTAAAGCATCAATGTTTATCCCAGGATGTCTGGGAAGAGAGACACATACACACACACGATGAGTCATCTGTAATGTTTGCCTGGAGAAGGTTCAGAGCATGTTCTCAAGTACTTGTTTGTGTTCTGTAAAACTCCGAGGCCCTCGGTCCTATCTGCTGATCAGTTTCCCATAGCAGAGTTCAGGGACTAGAATAAACACCAGACCAGGATTTGAAATCTACCCTAATCCTGATACCTATCTGTTGTATATGTCTCATAATCCATAGCAGTACATCATTGTTGTCAAGGCTGGCAAAAAGCTGGACGTTCTATTGAATTAGTTTGAATAAAATGTCACGGTAGGATTATAATCTGTGTGGAAATGTTATGGTGATTGTATCAGGGCGGTAGGCCAATAAGACGATGACCTTTTTAGCACTTAAGTGCTTTTGTAATGGCTTACAATTTAGTTACACGGTCACAATGTAACATCATGCTCTGAGACCTACCACTGCATTTCCAGCGTTTGTTAGCATCTTTAGCTGCGGTGACTTCAATGGTGTTAATGTTTTTTGCTTTGCTTATAAACACTGGAGGGCCCGTGATACAAACATGCGTGCTGACCCAGACCCAGCATGCCGTGCAGAGCTAGCACAGCTGTCGGACAACGGCGCTACTCTACAACATCCGCCTTCCGTTCTCTCTCCTAGCTGAATTGATCGTTGTTTTCTTTAGGCTTAGCTCTGTCCGAGGCCTACTCCAAAATCAATTAGCCCCAGGAGAAAGTTAGAGTTGAGCGAAGGTTCTGCCCCGGACATCCATCTGCAGTCGGTTTTAAGCCGTAAACAGTTTTTACTGTAAACAACGAGGGTTTAGAAGAAAGCCGAGACGTCAATGATGCTCATCTTTAGTAAATGAGACGGTCGCTATCGGGAGGGGAAATCTGGAGCGGCGAGCCTTAAACGGATTTAAAGTGAAACCCTCGACCTCGTTCATCACGCCACGCGTGTCTGGGATGTAGGAGGAGGGATGTTCTCCTGTTCTCCAAATCTCCAGAGAGGAGCATGTTAAAGTTTGACAGGCCAACATTCCATACATTATATAAAATGATGCGTATCTGTTCTGCACGGCCCTACCGTGCAGGCGTGATGTCAAGGGTTATGGATAGGAATTAGAATATGCCCTAATGATAACATTTGCTTCTAACTGTGTTTACAGTACAGTGGCTGGGCTTGTAAGAAATAGTAACAACATGTCATGATGGAACGTATTAACGGTTGATGCTGTCCATATGTTACTTACCATGGACGGCTAACGGTTAAACAAGCCTCATCGCAGGATCGAGGAATGAAACTGATGCTCTCACTCTTTAGGGATCCAAGGTTTAAGGGATTTAGTCCATGATCATGGAGCTATTAGTTTTCTTCTGAGACTGGTAGTTAGGAGTGATTTGGGTGAATTCAATCTTCAGTGTTTAGTGTAGAAAAGTTTATTTTGCAGGTGTGTCTCCTCCTCTCCCGCTCATCCTCCTCTCCCGCTCATCCTCCTCCCCCTCTCATCCCCCTCTCCCTCTCTTCCTCCTCTCCCTCTCATCCCTCTCTCCCTCTCATCCCCCTCTCCCTCTCATCCTCCTCTCCCTCTCATCCTCCTCTCCCTCTCCTCCTCCTCTCCCTCTCATCCTCCTCTCCCTGTTCATCCTCCTCTCCCTGCTCCTCCTTCTCTCCCACCTCCTCTCACTCCCCTTCCTTATTATTCTACCTCCTCTTACTCTTCCTCCTCTCCCTCCTCTTACTCCTCCTCCTCTCCCTCCTCTTATTCCTCCTCCTCTCCCTCCTCCTCTCCCTGCTCCTCATCTCCCTTGTATTCCTCTTCCTCTTACTCCTCCTTTCCCTCCTCTTATTCCTCCTCTCCCTGCTCCTCATCTCCCTCTTATTCCTCTTCCTCTCCCTCTTCTTATTCCTCTTCCTCTCCCTGCTCCTCATCTCCCTCTTATTCCTCTTCCTTTCCCTCCTCTTATTCCTCTTCCTCTCCCTGCTCCTCATCTCCCTCTTATTCCTCTTCCTCTCTCACCTCTTATTCCTCATTTTCTTACTCCTCCTCTCCCTCCTCTTACTCATCCTCCTCTACCTCCTCTTATTCCTCCTCCTCTCCCTCCTCTTATTCCTCCTCTTCTCCCTGCTCCTCATCTCCCTCTTATTCCTCTTCCTCTCCCACCTCTTATTCCTCATCCTCCTCATCTCCCTCCTCTCCCTCCTCTTACTCATCCTCCTCTACCTCCTCTTACTCATCCTCATCTCCCTCTTATTCCTCCTCCTCTCCCTCATCTTCTCCCTGCTCCTCATCGCCCTCTTATTCCTCTTCCTCTCCCACCTTCTATTCCTCACCCTCTTACTCCTCGTCTCCCTCCTCTTACTCATCCTCATCTACCTCCTCTTACTCATCCTCATCTCCCTCCTCTTATTCCTCCTCATCTCCCTCTTACTCCTCCTCCTCTCCCTGCTCCTCATCTCCCTCCCCTTATTCCTCCTCCTCTCCCTGCTCCTCATCTCCCTCCTCTTTCTCTTCCTCCTCAGCTCTGTAATGAATCCCTGTTATACAGTGTGAACCCCCTCCCCTCTCTTCCTTCCTCTCCAGAAAGACCTATTACATCCCACCGTCTAGAGCCTCAGAGCTCAGCCTCCTCTATGTAGTGTGGCAACTCTCCAGATTTATCCGTTCCATATACCCTTAAGAAAGTATATGGCCTTGGCCCAGTAAGGTCCTGATTAGAGGGCCCTGATCAATATCTCAATAAAAAGCCATTGGGGAAGTTTTTACGTTCTTTTTCCTCTCTCCCTTCTCCTAGGATGCAATATCTGGGGAGTATCGATTGTTCAGGGTCCAGTAGTTAGTTAGTTATCTCCTTTGACTAACCCCATGGCGCTGTGTGTGTCACCTGCTCTCCTGGGTCTCGTGATAGATCGCTGCTCTCCCAGCCACTGTAATTACACTCAGGCCACAGCTGGTCATTTATTTCCACACTTTCGCCATTTACCAAAAAATCCGCTTTTTATCTCTGGCATCCAGCGGCTTTGTTCTGCAGCGAAAGCAGAAAAGGGCACATGAAATACTGGCGTGATGTTGCAGAGAATGGAGGGAGATGGAGGGGATCCATCTACTCAGGGACCTTCAGCTTTTATTATTTCTCTGGATTTACTTGGTCTCTCTCTCCTTCTCTCGCTCCAGACCAGAGCCACCTATAGAGCCACCTAAAATGTTTGAAATAATGTAACTATTACATAATTTTTCTCCTACTTTCATCATTTTTATTTGTTTAACCTTTATTTTTGATCGGGGAGTCATTAAGGCCAGCAGTGGCACTCTTTAAAAATGTGTGAGTAGCGGCAGTATTCATGTAGTTGTTTTCCACCATATCAACCCAGTCCACTGACAAGGTATCCATCCACTACCTTGGCAACCACAGGGTGATCAGCCAGCACCATCAAGCCTCAACCCCCCACCCCCCCACCCCCATTCTCTCTCTCACTCGCTCTCTCTTGCTCTCTCCTCACATGCTCGCCTCTCTCTCTCACTCTCTCCTCCAAGCCCATGAAGTGCAGCACTTGACATGATTAGGTGGCATGCTTGCTGCCATTGTACCATAAGTGCTGTATAATGGGCATTGCTGTGTGATGGAGAGAGAGGAGGGCCTCATGAATACACCAGACAGCCGTGCTAGATGAGCCTGTCACAGCCCAGCATCACACTAACGCATTGAGTGGAGGGCACGATGCACAGCCCAGCATCACACTAACACATTGAGAGGAGGGCACGATGCACAGCCCAGCATCACACTAACGCATTGAGAGGAGGGCACGATGCACAGCCCAGCATCACACTAACACATTGATAGGAGGGCACGATGCACAGCCCAGCATCACACTAACGCATTGAGAGGAGGGCACGATGCACAGCCCAGCATCACACTAACACATTGAGATGAGGGCACGATGCACAGCCCAGCATCACACTAACACATTGATAGGAGGGCACGATGCACAGCCCAGCATCACACTAACACATTGATAGGAGGGCACGATGCACAGCCCAGCATCACACTAACGCATTGATAGGAGGGCACGATGCACAGCCCAGCATCACACTAACACATTTAGAGGAGGGGACAACGCTAGATTAGAATACAGAGAGGGTACGGGACATCACTGTGTCTTGTGTCTGTCACCCAGCCATGTCCGCCTCAAAATCCTGGGAAATGAATTAACTGGGAAATTATAATAGTCAGTGGCGACCCCTGTTTTGAGCCCCACATTTTTTGCAAAATAAAAGTCTAAATCTTAGGGTAGAGCTCGGAAATTCAAGCCTATTGGGTGCTGCAATAATTACTTTGAAGGGCCCATCCAAGAAGGCTCAAGGTCATTGGCCACAGATAAAATGACATCAATTCACCTATCTACAGTAGATTTTTTTGGACTGATCATGTCAACATTATACTTTCAAAATCTTAGCTAGCCGTGATCATCATGAATCAAATCGACAATCTACTGGCAAATCCTTTTTAATACTTGTCATATGAAGAGAAATTATAGATTAAACGTATCGGTGCTCATCGGCCATTGGGCATTAACATTACACAACAAGTTGGAAATCGCAAATTCAACAATGAGTGGTTTGGAAGGAATCAGTAGCTATCTGCAAGCATTGCAAAGCAAACATTAGCCTGCTATTCAGTGGAGTGGCTGTGTGGTCCCAAGTCTAAGATTAAGGGTCTCTTTTCCTAGTTTAAAATTATAAACATTCATCATTGGCCATGCTGTCAATGAAGCTTGATTTGTGCCGGAATCAAAACTGCTGTTAACTCTGAATATTTTCAAGACAACTGGGAACTCTGGATAAACTCTGAATTGTAAATTGGGAACTCGGGCCTCTTTCTCGAGCTACGACCTGAAGATCACTGACGTCATCCTGATTCAACATTTTTTTTCTTCTTCTCCGAGTTCCCAGTTGTCTTGAAAGCACCATAAATCCAGAGACTTTGACAAAGTTTGATGACAAAATTTTCCCATGAAGGACCGCCACCTTCCTGTTCAAGTGAGCACAGCACAACAAGACGAGTCCAAAAATGTCTTGTATGCTGCTGCATAAATGATGTAATATGCCGGGGAGATATGTATACTGTAGCTAAGAAAGTAATACTAAGTGTATGTTGTGTAGTAAGCTGTTAGTAGCCCATGTGCCTCACCCTAATTATTTGGTCTATTTTCACCTCTTAATTTTACTTACTGTTCTAACTTGGTGGAGCACATGTAGCTTATAGTCTGTTTTAGAGAAATGTAATCATTGAATATTGTAAGAGCTTTCATTGTCTGTTTATATGCCCCCTTTATTTATCCTACGGTTCTGACTTGGTGTACAGGGAGAACACTGTAAGAACGGCCCATGTTCTGAATTCTGTCGCTGTACATTTCAAAAGTGCTGAACAAACAGTTATATTGACTATGTCCGTCCTAGCTTGCTCATTAATGTGCATTTAATGTATTGTTTAGTATTGTGTAGTGGCTTTGCTGTCATGCATCCCACCTTTTGTTTGTTGCCTCACCAAGATTTACATGCTAAAATCGCCACTGATAAGAAGAATAATAATAATTTAATGAAATGTTCATTTTTTTTGTTAGGACTGCTGGAGTGAAAGCACATTTTCTTTCTGATAAATGTATGTCCAGCTATAAATGATCCTGTCTTCACTTGATGTTGTAAATGGGAACTTTAAGATTGACAGACCCCGAGGAAAATTATGTTCAGCCCTGAAGGGTAGAGGTCATCTGATTATGAGGATACCTCCGGTAATGGCTGAATTATGTTCAGCCCTGAAGGGTAGAGGTCATCTGATTATGAGGATACCTCCGGTAATGGCTGAATTATGTTCAGCCCTGAAGGGTAGAGGTCATCTGATTATGAGGATACCTCCGGTAATGGCTGAATTATGTTCAGCCCTGAAGGGTAGAGGTCATCTGATTATGAGGATACCTCCGGTAATGGCTGAATTATGTTCAGCCCTGAAGGGTAGAGGTCATCTGATTATGAGGATACCTCCGGTAATGGCTGAATTATGTTCAGCCCTGAAGGGTAGAGGTCATCTGATTATGAGGATACCTCCGGTAATGGCTGAATTATGTTCAGCCCTGAAGGGTAGAGGTCATCTGATTATGAGGATACCTCCGGTAATGGCTGAATTATGTTCAGCCCTGAAGGGTAGAGGTCATCTGATTATGAGGATACCTCCGGTAATGGCTGAATTATGTTCAGCCCTGAAGGGTAGAGGTCATCTGATTATGAGGATACCTCCGGTAATGGCTGAATTATGTTCAGCCCTGAAGGGTAGAGGTCATCTGATTATGAGGATACCTCCGGTAATGGCTGAATTATGTTCAGCCCTGAAGGGTAGAGGTCATCTGATTATGAGGATACCTCCGGTAATGGCTGAATTATGTTCAGCCCTGAAGGGTAGAGGTCATCTGATTATGAGGATACCTCCGGTAATGGCTGAATTATGTTCAGCCCTGAAGGGTAGAGGTCATCTGATTATGAGGATACCTCCGGTAATGGCTGAATTATGTTCAGCCCTGAAGGGTAGAGGTCATCTGATTATGAGGATACCTCCGGTAATGGCTGAATTATGTTCAGCCCTGAAGGGTAGAGGTCATCTGATTATGAGGATACCTCCGGTAATGGCTGAATTATGTTCAGCCCTGAAGGGTAGAGGTCATCTGATTATGAGGATACCTCCGGTAATGGCTGAATTATGTTCAGCCCTGAAGGGTAGAGGTCATCTGATTATGAGGATACCTCCGGTAATGGCTGAATTATGTTCAGCCCTGAAGGGTAGAGGTCATCTGATTATGAGGATACCTCCGGTAATGGCTGAATTATGTTCAGCCCTGAAGGGTAGAGGTCATCTGATTATGAGGATACCTCCGGTAATGGCTGAATTATGTTCAGCCCTGAAGGGTAGAGGTCATCTGATTATGAGGATACCTCCGGTAATGGCTGAATTATGCAATTCTGCTGCAGTGGATATGGATGTCTTCATTACCTACCAGCAGTGACAGATGTGTGCATGTTGTCAAAACTAAGAAAGATGTGTGCATGTTGTCAAAACTAAGAAAATATGATGCTTTATCCAAAAGCACAGACTTGGTGACCGCATATATCATTTTTGTTGTGTTTTTGAAGGTGACATTGGTGTTTTAATATGGTGTGTTTGACTTTGGACATGGTGTTGTGGGTACTGAAGATGTATTGTGAATTGTAGATAGATTTGTACATATTCTAGTCGGTGGCATAAGAATATATTCTCTCTGTAAAATAGCACAATACACTTCTTTTGAAACGTATTTCAACAGATAAAAACACAGGGTGGTTTCCTAACAAACAAACCAACATTTTGGTTCATATTCCCCTCCTCTCTTTACACCCAGGCCTCTCTAAATCTCCGCACCTCCCCTGGAGGAAGAATATAATTAGGGTGTAATTTCCAGACCCTTTGTCGCAGAATTTACACTGAGCTTAATTGCTGCTAATTGGGGAGCGCGTGATACTTCGCCCATCGGTAATTAGGACCGTATTTCCATTTTTCATTTTGAGTATTTGTGTGTGTGTGTTGTTGCGCTATGTCTGCAGCCTCATGCATGGCCACCCCATGGGAGTGCTTTGATCTTAGCGAGCCCAGTGATGTTATGGAGAGGCAATATTATATTTCTCTCTCTTTCGCTCTCTCTCTCTTTCTCTCTCTATTTCTCTCTCTCTCTTCTCTTGTTTAGTTTTTGTTCTGTGCTCATAAGGAATTAGAGTAGTAATTACATGGAGGAGTGGTAGATGTGTGAAGGATATCAACGTGCTTATTGTAGTCAGGTGCCGTGAACTTAGTCATGTGATCTGAAAGACCTGCAGCTTTGAAGTTCCTCTCTGTTAATTCCTCAGGTGTGTTAATGTGGTCAAATGGCTTAGTACTTATATGTAGCATCTGTAAAAACACTTATCCCTGTTATGGTTTGGCGTAACCTTTTTGTTTTGATATGGATTCCAGGTTTTGATCTAAACTGTTTGGCGTATTCATCACTGTTTTATTTCTGATACCTTTCCATTCCCGTATCCAATCAGGGATTGGTCAACTGTAGCAGGGAATTCAAAATCATATTCAAAATGAGCAAATGAAATGGTCTGATCCTGTCATGAACAAAAAAGAAGGAGTGAAATCCCATCACGATGAAAGTCGTTTAGGAGTATAGATGGAGACGATAGCCTCCTCTGTGACCCTGAAGCTACCTTTGTCAAACACATAAACAACATTACAGCGACATTAGGGAGGCTGAATTAACATACACTGCTATTGAAATGGTGTGTGTAGTACACCTCATTTGACTAGGAAGGACATGCATTAATGCACGGGTACTGTAGAACCTCACTTACGGCTTAAGGCGAGCTTTAATCATGGCCATTTCCATAGCAAGGCGTTTGACCCCTCGTTTTAATTTGGCGCTGGCGCTGTGACTAGCTCCCACCGCTGACACCATTTGACAAAGAGGAAGGGGTTCTCTGGCGCCACAGTCATATGTATGACAAATCCTCAACCTATCCCCTCTCAGATTCTTATCAACTCATGGTTTATGCAAATCAAAAGAAATGATCTCGGCGATAGAGGCAACGTTTGAGCGATTTGAGGGGCTGCCAATGGGGCCCCTTTGCATTAATGAGAAAAAAAAGCAAAGTGAGAAATCCCACCTCCTCTGCGTATATGCAATCTCACTGACTGTACCCGAATGAGTCCCGTCTGAAGTTATAAATGACTGTTTGTCCTCAGCAAAGTGCTCTGTGTGTGATGTATGAAATACATGTTGCTGCTCTACGTACGGCTTCTAATGATAAAGGTCATAGAGGATCATTTGCATAATCTCTAGCCAAAGTGATCCCCCTTCCCACACAGTAATATTAATACTCACTCACTCACTCACTCACTCACTCACTCACTCACTCACTCACTCACTCACTCGTTCACTCACTCACTCACTCACTCACATTATTCACCAAAGTTCATTTCAGTATGTGCAAATTATCTAGCCTGGAAATCCTTGATGTTTCACTGTTTTGAATATCGTCCCCCCCCCCCCCCCCCTTTAACAAAAAAAAATTGCAAAGGCAACGCAAATAGTATTTAAGAGCTTGGGAAGTGCTTGGGCGACGCATCCTGCTCCTGTTTGGCGGGGTCTGATTGGATCTTGATGGATGACTATCGTTTGTCCTTGTCAGAAAAAGAACAATTTGGGCATTGAAATAAGAGTGCTATCAAAGTTTCAGTGGCTTCCAGAGAGAATCTATTACCATGTTTTAACTGCCTGTGTTTGAGGTTTGAGAGGGGGAGATAAGCGATATTGGCTCTCATACACAACGCCTTAAATTCCCATTTTATTTATTTGTCATAAATTAATTAATTGAGGTTAATGTCTTTGTCCTCTGTACTCCCATAGATAGCGTTTCAAAGTCGATGTATTTTCTCTGTTTTTGAGTGTACATTATTTGATCAAATAAGAATAAATCAACTAATCACGAACTGTTAGTGCACATGAATGTCAAACTTAAATCAATGTAATTGCATGCCATGGTATATTGATTGATTTAAGTGCTTAAATAGTATTCATTATATGTGAGTAGTGGCATTTTAGTCATTAACTGTCATTTCTTTGTCTCATTTATAAACATAAGTCAATAACTGCATGCTTATTCAGTATAATACAAGTTCATGAATGTATCATTTATTAAAGGCCCATTGTAGCCAAGAACGTGATTTTCCTGTGCCAATAACAGCTGGTTTTCAGTTTCCCACTCAGACCACTCCTAGAGAGTCCTAGCAAACTTCTTGATAAATGACTCTTTGCTAAGAAGCTATTTCTGTTTATTTTTGACCATTTTAATTTAAAACAATCACAGGAAGGTACTTCATTGTTACCCAGAAATGATTTGGTATTGAGATAAAAAAAAAAAAAATGGCTGCATTGAACCTTGGGTTTCTATGGTAACAAACATTTAAAACCATAAGTGGATATTATAAACGATGTTTTTTCTTCTATGGTGGGCCTCCATAAAATACCTATTTGAAGGACTAATGCTATTTGATGTTTTTTAAATAAGACACAGGCCTACAGCAAATGCATGTAGAAACAGTCCAAGGGTAGTGCATACTGAATAAGAAATTGGACAGCAGGAACAGCATATTTCCCATGGTTCCAGGCCTCTTTTCTTCGACCTACCCGGCGGACATATCAATGCACTTGTGTTCAGTACTAGGCCATACTTAGATACCCAGTCTCTTAGCTAGATGTCTCTGTGTGTAGTTTCCTCCCTGTTTACCCTGTGTTGTCCTCTGTGGCGATACACAGGAAGTCCCGGCTAGTGGACAGGCTACTGTTAGAGAACGTAGTCGTCTGTCCGTCTTCCACTCCTTCCAAAGCTCCAGCCAGTCTGTCTGTCTGTCCAACTAAGCGATTCATTAATCCTGGACTTCAAGCCAGCCGTCACAGAGCTGCCGATCACTGAACACTTGGCTACAATTAAACTCTTTGTTTATTATGTCACTCTCCCCATGCCAAGTCCAATTGGACCGTGTTCTGTTTTGATGCAAACAGACAATTTAGTTGGCTTTATAGTTCTAAAGGTTGTGTAAAACCTCTTTCCACAATCTGTTAATGCTATGGTGTTTTACTTTATTGCACATAGTGATATTTTTTGTGATTGCACCCATTTATTCATTAGTGAAAGCAACACAGACACACACACAAAAGGAGAGAGGCTGAGATCGTCTTCTAATGTTGGTAAACTTACATTTACTGCCACACAGGAAAAAAACAATTATATTTTATTACCTCACATAAATGTCTTATTGGCCCTTTCTCATCGGTCGTCAATGTGGTCTACATTAAACAGCATTTAGAGGGATCCAGCACTCTAAGTGCTCCTTAACACACACAAACATAGTTACACGCGTACATACACGTGTGTGTGTGTGTGTTTTAAAGTTTCTGTCTAAGACAACAGACGCTCCCCAGTAGTCTCTAATGAGCGAGGCCTTTATGAGTAAACTAATTACTAATTACACAAGTGGTTTGTGTAAAAGGCTGCAGCCTTTAGTCATTTTAATTGTTGTCATCTTGAAGAATGGGTGCTGCCGTTATTCTGCCAGCGCAGCCCGCCACACGATGGACGAGCTCTGAATGATTTATCATCTTTGTAGAAACTCTCTCAGCGTACACATGCACGGCGCGTGTCACATGGTTTTTCCCACCGTGGTACAGCGGCGTTCTCCGTGGGGGATTGATTGGCGACGGAGATGGCAAGGTACTGGGGTGGACGGCGGGCGGACGCCCATCCAAGACCCTTCATTAGGAACCTGGTTGTGGTGCCGTTCACGACACGGCCAGCGGTGGAGATCGTTCCATAACACTGCGACTAATTACTCCCCACTACCGAACACGTCCTCCCACTGATGGATGTGGAGGAAACCTCCTTGTAAGAGGATTGTGTGTGTGTGTGTGTGTGTGTGTGTGTGTGTGTGTGGTAGACACTGGCTTGATAATCATTTTCCTAGATGAATGCTGTGGGAGGCAGGATGATGAAGTGGTAATTAGGGAAGGGAGACTATCACACAGCAACAAGGCCTGGGCCCTTTGTGACAGGAGGGAAATCAGGTCCTGCACATTCTGTTTGCTGGATGGAGAGACACACACTCCAATGTCTCCTAACACATACACACACACACACATACACGCACAGGCATAACACACGCGCGCACACAGGCAAAACACAGACATAACACAACACACACAGACATAAAACACACACACAGGCATAACACACAGATATAACACACACACTTGTGGTCTCAAATGTATTCATGAAGTAGGTAGTCTAGCGGGTAAGAGCGTTGGGCCTGTAACCGAAAGGGGGCTGGTTCAAATCCCGAGCCGTCTCGGTGGAAAAATCTGTTGACGTGCCATTGAGCAAGGCACTTAACCCTATTTGCTCCTGTAAGTTGCTCTGGATAAGAACATCTCCTAAATGACTCAAATGTAAATGCTTTCCCTCTTTTCTGCTCGTGTGTATCCTCACACCCACGTTCACACTAAGCCCTCAACAAACAGGAGCGTTATTATATTGTGGGACCTTCTTAGTTTCTGCCCTGTGTTTCTGTTTCATTTCCTCTGAACACCAGAGAGGCACGTCCTCTCCATCTACTACTCCATCCCTCCTCCTTCCCTTCTTCTCTTCCACCGTTTCCTCATCACGTCTTCAAGCTCCTTAGTAGCGAAATACATTTTTAATGAGAGATCCTTGACATCTTCTCTTTGCTTATGTGCTTTAGAATGTTTGCCGGTAAAATATTTAATAGTTGTGCTGTCTGCTATTCCCCCTTGCGCCTCTTATAAACTGCCTCGGCTTTACACAAACACGGGAGCTGAAGACAGTTTCTTCCTCTATTTCTCTCCAGAAAAGACCAGAGGCTGAGAGAGAGAGAGAGAAAGAGGGGGCGATAGAGAGGAAAGGGAACGACAGAGAGATATGAAGATGCAGAGAGAGTGTGAGAGAGAGAAGGACAGAAAGAGAAGGATTTATTTTTCATTAATTCAGATAAATCAAGTAATTAATGGCTTTCATAAAACGTCTTAAAGCACCTGGCTCTAAATTGTATTTATTTTCTTGTGTAAAGCCCCTCCCCTTTTAGAGGCCCTGTGTAGTCATTGGTGTTGGCCTGAAGCTTTGTGGGGAGCCCCGGGCTCCTGACTGGAGCAGCTACAGCAGCTGTCAAGACCAGATCAAACAAACTAGCTCCAATATACACACACACGCGTGTACATGCATGCAAGACACGCGCGCACACACACACACGGACGTACAGACACACAAGTACACTCACACGTGTAATAGTGATGGGGGGGAATCAATAGTTACAAATCGGGATATTATTTTTGACGATGTATGTGGTATTGCTTTGACAATATCGCAATATAATTTGTGTGCTAGTTGGCTGTACCTGCTCCAAAACTCCAGGATTCTTCCCTCATAGCTTGTTCTCCATCTTGTTTTTAAAATAGGGAGCCAAGATGTTTTCAGCACTTTTATTACCATGACTGATCAAGACTCGTGTTCTCATGGCTCTCTCTCTTGTCTCTCTGCAGCAGACATATGGTGAGCAATATGTTTGGAACATCAAATCGCGATATAGAATTGTAATACATATCGGATTGGCACCTAAGTATCGTGATAATGTCGTATGGTGAGGTCCCTGGAAATTCCCAGCCCTAATGCATAACCATGTGCACACAGAAACACACACACATAGGGTTCTGGTTTTCCCTCGTTCCTCCGCTGACACTGATACACACATGCCACTCCACCTCACCAAGGTCTGATGTCAACACTCATTTGGTGTTCAAGCTATAAATGTGTTTGACTATATGTTCCAGTGTTGTGCTATTGTTTCCTCTTTTCCCTACAGCGTTTCCTCTTCCCCTCACCGTTCTCATGTGGATTACGTTCTCTTGCTGTTTAGACTTTTTTTTTTCAACTCTGCAACCCCCTTCATTTTGATATTGTACGTTGTTGGTTTAAAATACTGTATATGCAGACAGCCAGTGAAATATCAGGACATAAAAGAGCTGTCTGTCTAGAGGCTGCTACCTGGTGCCATCGTCCTGATTTATATAGCCAGGTGGAATGGGCCAGGTGGAATAGACCCTGTTACACCAGAACACTTCTCCCGTAGCACCACGGACGTACTGACTTACAGCGCATTCAGAAACTATTCAGACCCCGAGACTTTTTCCACACGTTACGGCCTTATTCTAAAATTGATTAAATAGTTTTTCTCCCCCTCATCAGTCTACACACAATACCCATAATGACAAAGCAAAAACAGGTTTTTAGACATTTTTGCAAATGTATTACGATAAGAAAAAAAATCTTATTTACATAAGTATTCAGACCCATGAGACTCAAAATTGTTGCGCACGAATACTTCTTCACCCTTCTGACGCAGCACCTTCTGACGCAGCACCTTGGGTTTCCAGATTTCTATCTCACCATGCTTCTATAAATCACTACACTGAGAGCTGTTTAGAGGCTGAAGCCATACACCAACCCTAATGCAACCTTAAGAATAACCCAAATACACACCTGCACATGTCTTACACCACTTGTTTTTCTCAGTGCTTTAATAGTAAATTGAATGTATGAACCCAGCTCATAGGTGAAGAAGGGAAGTGTCTGGCCTCCGTTCCACTCTACTGAGTTAGAGGGATTATGTTGTGTTCTTCCGTTGTGTTTTCATTTCTAAATGCCGAACACATTCCCTCATAATACGCGCAATATGGAACACATTTGGCGTAATTTAGTTTGACAAATTACCAGCTATTTCTTCTCGAGCAGTAAATTAGTTATTTAGATTAGGCAAGCTTTTTTCAATAGGGGTGGGTGGAGAAAATACACCTCACTAATGTTGGAAAGAAATGTATTTCCTCCATATGCTGTGTGTGATAAAGAAAAGTAATTAATATTTTAAAATATATTTTAAATGAAATCCCTTTTGAGTTTTAATATTTTATTGCCTATATGTACACAACACAATGCTGTGTAGTGGTTGTGACTCTTCATTAAAAGTTAACACTTTCCAAGTCCCTGAGATTGGTTATGTGTCCAAAATGGCACCCTGTTCCATATTTAGTGCACTACTTTTGACCAGGACCCATAGGGAATAGGGTGCTGTTTGGGACACGATTTTAGTCTGAATGATTTACTACTGACCAGGCCTGGGTAAAGGAGGAGGTGCAAATTGGGAAGAAAAATGACGGCCTGTGGACATTGATTAATATTGGTAATGCCATCCCCCTCTCCCGCTTCCCTGTTTTTGTAATGGTGTTTTGGGACCGGCCCGGGCACCCGCCTGCTACCCGGGTAGAGAGGCTAGAGCCGAGGTGCCCTGCTGGGTCCCAAATGAGCCTGGAATGGGAGCACATCGGAGTGTGGGGGAAACTGATCACTCTGTCAGCTGCTCATTCCACCATAATGTATTTAGTGCTCGTTTCACGAGAGAGAGAATATTGTTATTTTCAAGGTCAGGGTTTTAGGTAGTCTATCTACTGTGTTCTATTTGTTGTGGTGTTGGGGGAAAAAAGAAGATACCCAGCATAGCAAAACAAGGCTGTCTTTATGCTGCTGCTGGCCTCGCTACTCTGCACTGTGATTGGGGCTATAGGCTACCACCACGCTGTTCTGTAATTGCTAACACATGTGCTACCTCTGTTCCCCTGCAGCCGTCCTCGGGAGTTCTGGCGCCTCGACTACTGGGAGGATGACTTGAGGCGGCGCCGACGCTTCGTCAGGAACCCCTTCGGATCCACTCACTCAAAGGCCACGCTCAAAGCTGCAGCCGAACACGGTCAGTCAGCCCTCCTCGCTCAATACCCAGCGTCCTTTGCTCAAACCCTCTGTGAGTGTCTGTGCCCGCCTGTGACAGCAGGTCCACGGCAATAATAATAAGCACTACAGTTGCCATAAGTGTTTTATTGTACCACAAGAAACAGTAAAAACAATAAGAAACAGCACACCCTCATTTGAATTAAATAGTTCACACAGTTAACTGCCTAACCTGCATCCCCATTAGTGTTAGCTATGTTAGTACGCAGTGTTCCAATAGGCCCTCACACACTCACATCCTGTCCCTTCCTGGATCCCAAAACTTTTACTTAGAATTTCTCCCCTTTGAGTTATTTAATGTCTGAGTTGGCATGAACCTTCAGTGGGAGCAATGTGAAATGTTTGTTTCCTTTTTCTTTCCTTTTGCATGACAGTGGTGCCTGGCATTAATGGTAAGTAATATGTCAAGCCTCCCTGACTCCACCAAGCCCTTTGGTTGGTCTTCTCCCCATTTTCCCATGATGCATTATCATTTGACTTGTTGATAGAAAGCAGCAGTTGGGATCTTCCGTTCTTTCCATCTTCATTTTTCTCTTGAATATTTAATTTGACACCAAGTATAGCAGCAATTAAAATAACATGGGCTCACTAATTTAAAGGGGGGAATGTTGATTTCAGCTAGGTAGGAAAGTATTGTAGCTGTACAATGATATGAATATAAATCATTTGAATCCCAGTCGGTATCCCACCTCAACTACCTTTGTTCCATGTTACTTTTCCTGCTTTAAATTCCCAATCATGGCATCATGTACAAAATGTCCATCTCAGGGGATGACTTGTACTTGATTTGATGAAAAAAAGAACCCTGAAGCTATAGTGCCAGAATCACATGCGTTCAGTTTGATCAGCTCAGAGATGTCATTATGTTCCTAAAGAGAGCCAGGTGAGGAGGACCAACGGTGTTGATGCCCATTTAACAAACCTGCCTCTTTATGATGTCAAATCTTAATTGGCTAAAGGTCAGCAAACAAAGATACATTAACTTTCCCGGGAATAATTAGGTGTTTCTTTGAAGGTGGATATTATATGAGGGCTAATTAGTTTAGGTGTAATTAATCATTTTGGAAATATCAGGACTATTAATTACACAGTACGTCTTGTTTGTGTGTGTTGCAGAGAGAAACCCAAACTAGCTTGGTTGCTCTTGACCAATATCTCAACAGTACCATGTGGTAAAAGCAAGTCAAGGATCGTGTTCTGTTTAAAAGGAAACGGTGACATCAATATTACCTAGAAGACAGAAGTATCGATAAAACCAACAGTATTGATGTCCTTTTACCTCCAGGACTGGAATTGGGTTTGAATTGATCCTTTCGTTTCCCTGGACTTGCTTTAAAAACCACAGGTGCAGATTCTGTTTTTAAGGCGTTTATGTAAAGTGTTAAACTCCGATTTCTGTTGAACTTCCTATGAGGACAACTAAACCAAAGTGAACCAACAGTTGAATAGTCACCGTCTCATTCTTAGCGATAACTAGGTTGGAGGAAACGTAGAATCCATTAACCACATTGGCCGTAGGACACATGTTCTCTAGCGTTCGAGTAGGAGGGACGTTTTCCCTGGAGTAGGCCCTAATCCCTAGTTTCTGCTAAAACGTTATCCTGCATATCTTGGATATTAACTAGGGAGCAACGTACACTACTATTTTCACACCACTAAGCCAGGCTGTGCTGGGCTGGCCTGGTTGCTGCAACCATGCTGGAATATACAACGTGAAAAGGGAATGTCCGACCCAGCACAGTACGGTTTTGGTCGGCACAGTGTGAAGAAGGGTTTTAGTCATCTACCACATTCATTGACCAAGTAGGAGCAGGAGTCCCCAGAGTAGAGCCTAATCCCTAGTTTCTGCTAAAACACTAAAGACCGTATTCCCAGTCACACCAGGGTTAGTGATCAGGGCCGTGCCTGTCTAGGCCTGTTGGTTTTTACCGGCTTAACCTATTGCACTCCATAATAACGGCCTGTTTCTGGCCCGAAAATGTCTCCAATATGTCACAGGGATGGAGGTAGTCTCCCCCCCCCCAAAAAAAAAGGTGACATCAGTCCTCTTGACAAACGGCCCCCGTGACAGAAGTCAATAAGAATGTGATCTAAAAGCAATAAGCGTCTGGCAATCTCAGCATCCTCGTGGGCCCGGCGGGGACCGGGGACGGGCGTAATGTCTGTGGTGTGGAAATGCAGCTGGAGGGTGGAGGGGCCTGAGGACCACTGGTCCTTCTCTCTGTTACTCTGATACTCTCTTTTTCTCTCTGTTACTTTCTCATTCTCACTCTCTCTCTCGCTCTCTTTCTCTCTCGCTCTCTTTCTCTCTCTAGGTTTTTCTCTTTCTCTCTTTTCTCTTTGTGTGTCTCCCTAATTCTCTTTTTGCTTTTCTCTCATTCTCTTTCCCTTCATCCCTTTATGTTAGATTGTTTCAAATCATCAGAGTTTATTTGGTCACGAACACAGGATACAGCAGGTGTAAACAGTGGTGCTTGCTGACGTGCTCTCCCTCAACAATGAATGTTGAGTAGGAGCTCGACACAAGGCCACGTCTGTTGGCGCCATCTTACAATTTTAGTGCAATGAAGAACTGATTACGAAGGCATATGATCGTTGAAGCGTCAGTTGGTGACTTGTAATTGTTCTCCCCTCTCCATCACTCTTACTCACTGCTCTAGTAGGGGGCATCATCAGTAAGTCAATATAAAACATGCTCTGGATATATTCAACACCAACACATATTCTGACATATAGGGTGTTTTGCTTTCAAAGTCACTACTGTAGTAAAAATAGCTACCAGCCAGTCTTGGTAATACCTCTACAGAGTATTGTCCTGTTATTTGCGTATGCACACACACACACACACACACACACACGCTACCCTGCTGCATTTGGGGGAAAGAACATATCATTAAAATATCTCTTTGACTTGAGGCCTGACTGCGGCGTCCATTTTCTGATGTAACCTTTCTTGTTTTCATCGACCCGACATTTGTAACGGATGTTGAGCGCAAGGCGAGAGTGCAGTCGTGAGTTGTCAAACAGGGAACAGAGGTCATATCTGGCTGTAATTATTCTGATCCCATGAAACAGGGAAAATAGAGAGAAAACCCTCCTCTTTCCCCAAACAAAACATTTAGTGCATGATCACGTCTGCATTTAACATTTATTTCCAGCTACAAGAGTGATGGCAACGCTTTCCAAGTCATGAAAACACGCTCAAGAATAGAAATTAGACATATTTAACCGGTAAGAGAATTTAAAAAAAACATTTGGGGAATTTAAAAAGTATTGTTTTCCTGTCAACTTATTTAGCAAAAAAAGTGCATTGCTTGTTTTACAAAGTATAAGTAAACCCTTTCCTAAATGGCATCTTTTTTATGTAAGATATGTAGGAGGAAAACATTCCTGTATTTAGGCCATGGACAATCCTTAGATTCTATACAACTGTGATCATTCATAACCAGCCAAGAACCTTGAGGACCATTTCCACTCTGAGCGCCCCAGCCGGCCTGCAGACGTGTGGCAGTCAGGCTGGTTGGGTCGGTGAGGGGGCTAGTTATGTATTTATGGCTGGAAAGAGACATCCTTTCTGGGGATTGATTTGGTCCTGCCCTGGGTGAAGGGAGGGCTATGGAGGGAGGCTGGAGGAGAGGTGGCTGGCAGAGTAAATACTTGAAGACTAATGTCTCTGTTCAGCAGATCAATACTCGCCTCATGACTCCAGCTCCTGGCCATGGTCTCGTTAAAAACACATTTGTTAATTCTGACAATTTAATTGCTCTTGACCAAGCATGCCTTGAGCTTTAGTAATGTAAGCATATGAATTAGCATTTTGAACCTCTGGCAATAGGGAAATGATCTGGGCCTCAACGTAGCATGTCTTTAGTATAGCGTGAACGTAGCAATTGAATTTTGAACCTCTGGATAGAGAAACAATGGGGCCTGAATGTGTAATGTAGGCAGATTTTATTCACGTTTGTGCCCCCTGTTCCATCTCAATGAATGGTTTAGGTGACATGACCTGATGGGTATTTTGTTTATGTGGCATTCCGGCTTCTTTCAGACACGTTTGTGTTGTCGCTTGTTATATGTTGTAAAATGTGTATGTGTTTTATTCAGAATTATTTGTCAAGGATTTATAATACATCCACAAAACGCCAGACATTCACACTCTCACTGAGACTTCATATTTAAGCATTAAGGTCTGAGGGGGTGTGGTATATGACCAATATACCACGGCTAACCGCTGTTCTTAAGCAGAACGCAACGCGGACTGCCTGGATACAGCCCTTAGACGTAGTACATTGACCTTATACCACAACCCTCGGAGGTGCATGTAGAATGTGTTAGTCTTTGAATATTTTGCTAAGACATCGCCTAATATCCATTGCGTTTTTTTTTTTATGAAATGTTTCGACTTTGTACTGCCTTTTAGTTTTTACTGTGCTTTGGTTGTTTCACTTTTAAGTTGAAATGGCGTTAAATTGATTTTAATTGTTTGATACACACTCCCACATTTGATCATAAACCCACACATGCATTCAGAACACTTCTCTGTACATATATCAAAAATATACATCATATCAATTATGTTTTCAAGAATACTATATTTTATCTTATGTCGTTATGTAATATTGGGATACATGTATCAGAAGTATAATCTAATAATAAGAGTTTTTATTTTCTTAACTTCTCCTGGCTGTTTATTTTGACTTACAAAGTAGTTTCGAAAGCAGCACAATGTTTGTAGAATTGTATTTGCACACAATAGACAATCTAACATGACCAATTCTGATAATACTATTCACGACTAACAAGTAAATCATTCACAGCCTATCAGTAACATTTATTGGCGAACTAGTAAGTTGATATAGTAGCAGTAGTTGTCACAGTAGTGTTTTCTTCTTCTTTAGTTGTAAACACAACCCAAGACCCTTCCACATCCATATGCTAGTGTGTTGAGTATTGTGGTCTTCCCAGGGTGAGACTTAGTGAGCATGTTTATGACAGAATGTACAGAAGTTCAAATACACATGTCTGCCTTTTTCATCTCACTGCTGTCAGTGAGAGAAAGTCGTCCCGGCCCATCGGTCTGTCCAGTCAGTTCACTTGGACGGTGTGAATATACTATACTATTGTAGCATGTGGTATGTATTAGAGATCTGGTAGTCATTTCAGTGCCGCTAACTAAAGAATCCTCCGGGGAGACTTAATTACAGGAAGACCAGTCTAAATATCATTGAGCTGCATATTTTCCATGACATGAGATTTCTCAGCTCTCTTAGACTCGCTCTCTCTCAGCTCCCGGTCTCTCACTCTGCTCTCTCTCTCAGCTCTCTCTCTCGCTTTCTCTCAGCTCTCTTTCTCTCTCAACTCTCTCTCTCGCTTTCTCTCAGCTCTCTTTCTCTCTCGCTCTCTCTCAGCTCCCTGTCTCTCAGCTCTCTGCTCTCTTTCTCTCAGCTCTCTTTCGCTCTCTGTCTCTCTGCTCACTCAGCTCTCTCTCTTGCTCTCTCAGCTCTCTTGTTCTCTCAGCTCTCTTTCTCTCTCAGCTCTCTTTCTCTCTCAGCTTTCTCTCTTTCTCTCCCAGGTCTCTCTCTTTTGTTTGTTCTCACTCTGCTCTCTCTCAGCAGTTTTGGAGTCCATATATTATAGTTTGTGATGTTGAGAAAAATGCTAATTATCTTAGGGTCTAACCCCGTCAGGTGATGCTGCTCAGAGAGATTGGAGGGGCCACTGGGTCACTGTCCAGTGGTTGTGTAGTGGAGTGCAAAGAAACCATTTTGAGTGTAACACACACACTCTCTTTCTTTCTCTCTCTCTCTCTCACACACACACACACACACCAAGGGCCTGCATGATGAGGGTTCTGTAAATGTTTGCAGATTACTGTTTCTCTTAAATCCTTTTGGACCTCAAGTCATGTTAAGTAGAAATAAAAAGGAAAGGCAGTAAGCTTTGGAGGCTCTTTTGCTTTGTTGTAATATCTTTGGCTCGTTTCTGGATATTGGGTTTGACCAGAATCATTTTTTTGTTTTGATGACTTGTAAGGGCACAGCACAGGCAAATGGTGGTTTTTAACAATGCATTTTATATTTTCTTATCAGTACATTTTATACTTTACATACAATGTTGTAAATCTGCATTAGAAATACACTGAAATACACTTATTGCCTGGGTATCAATTAAATAAAACAATTGGATTTTAACTATTAGATTAGTGCCATTCAGGTTAAACAGTAAACACAAGTCGATACAATGTCGCGCTTTGACATTGTAACCTCACTCCCGTTGCCATATGGGTATTGCTAGCCTACGTTGGCACAACGCCATCGGAAAATAGCTTTATGAGATAAGATGAGAGTCCGATTTGTTAACGTAACCTTTCATGTTCACAATAACCCCGAAGGCTCCCAAGAGTCATTGCTAGTGTTCCAGCTGGGTTTATGGCTCTATGATAACTTGACAAATGTTACAATAATATATGAAAATTGCATGAAGTTCCACTTAAAATTGTTGCCAGTTTTCTATCATGGTTTTATAAACTAGTTTTGATGTTTACATCAGCTTGCAGCATCTTTATGTTGATGTTATTTTTCGCATGGAGTTTTTTCATTGTACTAAGAATCATATTAGCATTAGATCCGTGTTGCATCTGAATGTGCACTTGAGTTATAAACTATTAATTTATGTCATAATTATAGCATTATTCCATTTTTATCAGACTTATTCATGCTATTTTGTCAAATCTTAAAATACTTTTGACCAATTTAATTTCGAATCCATTCTGGAATCTAATGGCAAAATTCTGGCAAAATAGACAACTCAACTCAATGAATATTTATATTGACATTTGACTATTCACTTTACTTTCGTTGTACGAATTATTGATCAATTAAATATGCTACAATATGAATAGATTATATAGCCTTGCATTTTCAGTAATCTTTTTAATTCAACATCTGTCATACCTGTGATATAGTAAACTATCATTAAATATAGCCCAGAATAGCAGCGTATTTTTTGTCTATATATTTCAAACGTTTCTTGTTAGGATACTAACCTCTGTACAGAAAAGTCACTTGGTAAAAACACAATTACGTTTGGATGGCGGTTTAAAATGCTTTTCTTCTTTCAGCTCCGGAGGAAGATATCCTCAAAGGCAAACAGTCAATCAGAAGTCACGCGATGGGAAATCAGAACTCTGAGAGTGAGATATTGTTGGATGGCGACGATGACACTCTATCATCCTTGGAGGAGAAGGAATTGGAGAACCTAACAGGTAACGCATGCAGCTCCATCCGTTTTCATGTCCCAGCGCGCATCATCTAGAGGGGGCTGGGTACGCACGTTAGTTGAATTCTCCCCCTCCCGCCTTTACAGCGTCTCCATTGCTAACGCACGCGGGTGCTGCTACGGGTACTTTGAGGCGCGCATGCAGGATAACGGGGCTCCCGAACGGTTAAGAAGGGGGGATAACCTCCCCAGCGCCTCCCATTACCCCTGGAGTCTCATGATGTTTTGTGATGCTCTGGCTTTGTGGGAGTAGAGGATAATAACACACACAAACATGTCCTATTGGCGCTTGTTTACAAGTTCACATCTTTCAAAGCAAAGCTCATTTTTGTTTGTAATGAAATTATAGTACAAAAGTACCAACACGCTTGTGTAATATGATTCATAGTTAGCTTTTGACACAGTAATTATTACATTTTTTTTTTAAATAATCGAGAGGTTGAGAATAGGCCTATATTTGTAGAAGTGAACTGTGCATTTTGTCTTAATGTTTTTGGCCTCGAGGTTCATTTCTATTTTGGGGCCTACCTCGGACTTCCTTTATGTTAAATGTTAAATGAAAACCGCAAATTTGTACTCGTGACAAGTGCGATATTTTGATACATGCGTCCCATGTGGGCCTATTTTATGATTGGGCATAGCGTATAGGTGCACTAGCTAAACGGTATTATTTTCACATTTTAGAATAGCACTATGGACCTTAAACATGTTCTGTGTCTTTAGTTGTTTATGATTGCTCTAAATGTGCAGTTTTCCTATATGAATCCATGTCGAATAAATAGTATAGGCTGAGATCAAAAGGACTATAGGCTTTGTCGTTAACAAGACTCAAACACATAAAATGATGTTGCTGTCCAATTTCTTATCCACTTTAAATCCATTATCTCACACCCATATTGATGTAAATGTGGCTCCCTATACCTGGAACTCCTATAGGCCTATTAGTTATGTTACTAATCGGATTGCATCCTATATAATCCTCAATTTCCCCACATCATGGCTTTCCACTATAACTTGTTCACCCACTGTAGACTAATATAAATGCGCTCAGAGCGCAATTATATGAAAGCACAACGCCCACGGTGACAATAGGGTTAAGGGGAGATTCCATGCATAATAAAGTGACATGGATTCTGAAATGAAGTGGAAATTGTCATGTGGGTCTCCTACTCCTCTGACTAGACAGACAGACAGACAGACAGGACGCAGCGTCCCAGTACAGGCAGCTGTCTGTCGGAACAACACCAGGTGTAATTGAATGTCTCCATGGCAGTGATTGAAAAATGTTATTTCGCGCCCGGATTACATGCTAATGCTCACAATGCTCGGAGGGCTAGGGGGGAGGGAGGGGTGACGGCAACAAATGAACATATCTGTTTATTCCATAGCCATCCGTTTCGGAAAGACGTGGGTGCTTTGGGGAAATCAAGCCTGGCTCTGAAGCCCCTTTCTGCCGCGCGGCACATCTGCAAATACAATGCTTCTGCACACGTGGAGCGCGGGGCAGGAGCGGCAAGAGCTTACACGTTGCTCCCTCGAGCGGCCTTCTCATTGTCATACTGGCATAAATTAAGATTGATGAGAGATTAAACAGATGTAGCACCAGCCCGCAATCAATGGGGCCTGATTGACAGCTGATTCTATTTTTTGACAAAGCTGGTCTGTCTTGGGTTACGCAGATGCTGATATTTTATTTTACCCAGCGGGTCAAACCACCTCTCCCTCCCTGTAGTCTAAAGAGGAACTGTTCAGATCATGGTGATTCTGGTTTCAGTGCTTACAAACACGCTATATTATATCTAACTCGATCTAGCAAGGAAATTAGGTCTAATAATAATGCTAATAATAATTGTAAAATGTAAAATTGCATTCTTAATTTACACAAATAATTGTCATGCAGGTTTAAGCTAGAAATTATACAATTGAGAATCAGATGTATTTTTCTTCTTGACCTCGCATCTGATAGATAGGCCTATACAACCGACCCATCGCCTTGAGCAGGGCTCCCCACCCTCTTCCTGGAGATCTACTGTCCTGTAGGTTCAGTCCAACCCTAATTTAGCGTATCTGATTCCGCTAGTTAAGGTCTTGTTGAGCAGCTAATTAGTAGAATCGGGTGTGTTAGATTAGGGTTGGACTGAAACCCCACAGGACGGTAGATCTCCGGGAAGAGGGTCGGCAGCCCTGGCCTAGAGCAAATATTTTCCCGCATTAAAAATGCATATGTGGACTTCTCTATATTGTTATGGTATTTTCACGGAGACAAAAAGAGCCATCAAAGTCAGTGCGTGCCCTTGTTGAGTTTATATGTTTACTTTTACACGCTGTTGCCCTTTGAAAAAAACTCTCGTTTTCTCGAGGAGGGGCAGGGGGTGATTTTTGTAAAGCGGGCTAATGTTTGCTTTCTGGCCCGTGCCGTGTCTGTCTCCTAGGCCCTGTAAACATGAGCACTAGCGCTCAGCTGGTCGCCCCGGCGGTTGTGGTGAAAGGAACGCTGTCCATCACTGCGTCTGAACTCTACTTCGAGGTGGATGAAGATGAGGCCAGCTTTAAGACGATCGATCCAAAGGTAAGAGAAGGGCTTTAACTTCCATTGATCCAAAGCAGGCCCTCCCGCCATTCTGTAAATACTGCTTTCAAAATGTCTCAGGCCTTTCTCTCAGTCCTTCCCTGACCCCAGCACATCAAAGTCATGCTTTTCTACAGCCTAATTGCTTTGTAAAGCCTTTATAATAATTTAGTAAATAACTCCAACCATGAACATGCGTAGACTAAAAGCCTTTAGGCTATTGCATGACGACTGTAAGCAGCCTCGACTTCTGCGATCATCATCAGGTCAAATAATTATTGAATAATCCAAATGTAGATCGCTATAATTGAGATTATAACAACCGTATAGGCTATGATGCTGTTATGTGGTGTGTTATGTGGTGTGTGTATTTGCGTCGTGAAAGTGAACATTAAGCTATAGCTTCACTCGTGCTTGAATTGCATTGGTTTAGTGGGCTACGTCATTGACAACATCACGTCTCTCTGAAAACGGGTGTTTGCGCTGCAGAATCGATACACAAAGGCCTCAGAGCCTGCAGAAGCACCACAAGCAAACGTTTGAAAAATAAGTTAGTCTATCGCACATCATAATACAATGTGCCTGATACAGAGAGAAGACTAGGCCTGCTCTTCTTCCTTCGGGTCTTTCAGTTGTTCGTGAAATACAGCCCAGGAATCAGGAATAGTGCGTTGGCCAATGGCTTATGTTGTGGTCAATTTTGTTGAGAATAAAAACCATGAAATGACTTGAATTTATTATTCGACACCTTTGAAATGTAGCCTATATGACTCATTTGAATAGCCTAAATAACAGGCTATAGTAATTAGTATTAATTTCAAAACATCCTCTTTCTATTTGTATTCAACAGTTCAGTGATAAACCAAATAGGCTGCTGCTAATGGATAGCCTACTGTACTAATATTCCCGCGTGGTGTTTAGTCGCTCGTAGCGAAATGGGCCCCGACTTTCCCTGGCTAGTCATTGAGTGACAGTTGTGTATCTTTTTTTCAGCAGTCTGCGCCCAGGGTTATTGGCAATAACAGTTATAATCATAATATAGTTATAATAACAGATAAGTTCATGAATCAACATTTGAGGTTTTGATTTTCATGCGTTAATATTTTTCTATTGTAACGGCAAAGGAATTAACCTGAAATTAGCAATGGTCTATTCTAGTGAATGGGCCTACTACAAGTGGTTGTTGTGTTTCTCTTTATCCTCAGGCTATAATTCATCGGAGAAATTGCACATCTCCCCAATAGTTAATACACAGTAATAACAGACATGCATACCGGTGTGTTTAAATATTATTTTTGCAGCCATATAGCCTATCGACATCAAACTGTCGAGTAAATAGACGTTTTCTTTTGTTAAAACAATTTTCATCAAATTGAACTAAATTATAGTGTGATATATTAATTATTCCAAGACGAAAATTAATGCATGTTCTCTGATATGCATAATCATGCAGAACTCGTATTTTGTATCAAATTAATCTAGGCCCAAGATTTACCGAATGTAAATGTATCAACATTCCTTTTTTACGCACATTAATTCTGTTTTTTTTCACACAGGAATTGATTTCACGATCCTCTTTATCTCGTAAATATACATGTGTATTACTCTTACTAAACAATGCCAGTACTCAAAACATGTATACAAACACAAGGCCAAGTTGTAATGTCATTTCTTAGTTTTATTAACATTTCAGTTTGTCACATAATGGAAAATTGGAACTTGGCACACTACATTTTTATTCTTTCACTTAAAGATTTTGTGCATATAATTTTAAATAAACATTTATTCACTTTGTGAAAACATTTTAAAACAAAACAACAACAAAAAGTATTACATTTAGCTTAATGTACCTTCACGTTCTCTCTCTCTGAAGGGCAATGTCCCATTACACTCCGTTGTAAAAGTTTTTTTTTGTTTGCTTGTTTTTAATTTCTCAATTGTTTCACATTGCTCGGAGAAACCAAGATCACGACGTTTTCCTCTCTGAAGTGATCTCAAAAAACGTCACCTCGGCCCTAAATAGCAATAGTATCACAATCAGACAATTCGACAGTTTATAATTTGTCCAAACTTTTTGCATTAGTGAGGATTTCCCTCGCCAGTCTCCACGTCTGCTTTGCGGCAGCTTCCAGGGCCGAGTGGGGCTTCCCCTGAAACAGGTCCAAATTTGGTAAGAAATAATGGGGGCATCTGCGGCACTGCAAACACGAGATGAGCTGCAGCAGAATTCCGTTGATTCGATCTCCGAGGCAGGACTCATCCCAGTCGGTCTCTCTCGGGTGTTTCTCACACTCATACAGCAGCAGGGTCTTCATGTGGTAGCTCTGGAGTGGTTGACCGGGTAGCTCGAGATGACGGTCGCGAAGAGTCTTCAGGACCGAGAGGCATCTTTTCCTGCATCCCGCCATCAGGAGCCTATTCTCGGCCTCGCTGAACTGCAAGACCCAGGCGTCACTCTCAGCCGAGCTCTGTTTCCCGGTCAACGAATAGCACTCTTTGGAGAGCAGGTTAAAGCCCTCGGCCTTGACCTCGGCCACCCGGTTCGGACCAGGCCAGGGGATATGGGGCATGGGCCACTGGGCAGCGCTCCTAGGCCAGATCCCTGTGCACTTGAACGCAGGGGTGATCTGAACCACGTATCTCTCCCGGATCCTTAGTTTTACCTCACTTGTATCTGCTACCATTTTAACCACGTCACGGTAGCTACACTTATCCACCGCTTGCGCCACCAGAGTCTGAAACCTTGAACGGATCTTCCGGGCGGAAAGGTAGCCCGAGGCCGTTATGAACTCGACCCAGAGAGACATACTTCTTTTGCGGCCGTCGCTCAGCTTCAGTACAGCGCAGCCGGGCAGAGAACCGTCGTCAACAAAGTTGAACACTCCCATCTGGTTGAGGTAGAGGACCACCTCGAACTCGTTGGGAGCTATGACCTCCATCCCCTCGAAGCGCGCCTCTATCTCGCTGAGAGAGGAGATGAACCGGGGTTCCTGCACCTCGACCTCCTTCAGGACGTCCGACACTACCTTACACACCTCCCGGATAGTCTTTGCAATGGCCGCTTTTCGAGTTTGGCATCTCTCGCTGTAGTATTTGTTGAGCTGGTAGACCAGCTTTGCCTGCGTCGCGATCATGTTTGGGCAGAGGTCCGGGCTGTACACCGGAGAGTCGCAGTACGTTGACGGATCCAATGCTTACCGGTAAAGCCAGAGGCGAAACGCTCTTCCCCAAGCAATGGAAAAAATATATAATTAAACTTTTTTTTGCGTACACAGCGGATGGACGTCAGACAGTGTCGGAAGGAAACCGATAGGGATGCAACGTAATAGGCTACTAAATATCAGTCCAAGTCATATGCAGTAGGCAGCCCCAGAATGGGGTGGGCTCAGTGTACAGTATAATACCGTCCGTGTCCTCGCGCTTGCAGACCCTAAAGGATAAAGCTCTGGTCGTGACCACTCATCTCTCCTTGTCGGTTCGGTTGAACGTGAAAACTACGCGTTATTCTCCTACCTTGTCCCACTGTTGTCCACACTCAGCTGTGCGAGCTGGACTTGTGTAGTTTATGAATGGTCCCCTAGAAGAGTGAAAGGGGTCGGGCTTCTCCTCCTGCAATCAACGGCGGAGCTGTCAGTGCAACCAGCCAATCAGAGGCCTCTCCGAGAAGCACTCTTTCACGAGGGGCACACTTTCGCTCTCCAACATCCTGCGCGCGGAGCCTCTGCTCCCAGGTCGAGATATAGGAAGATAAACGGTTCCTTTTCGTATACACAATTTGTGCTCTTTTCGTATACACAATTTGTGCTCTTTTCTACGAAGTATATTTAATATGTTTTAAAGACAGCTGTGTCTCTTTTGCCTTGACCCAGCCTTTTTTTCCCAGGTGTGCACGTGCTCAATATAAAATGGAAACATTTAGAAGGAGAATAGGTTGCGCATTGAGTGATGCTGGCTACCTGACAAGGGAAGTGTTTATTTACTGGCTCGCTTCATGTCTGAATGGCATCAATTTGGAACTCTTTTGTTTTTCTATGGCAGTTAATGAGGCTTGATACTACTTTATAAACATTAGCACTAATGTTTTAATCGCTTTTGACAATGTAACCAATACTTTTTTTAAATGTTATACATTTATCCTATGTATGAATTATTGGACTATTCGTGCATTTGCATATTTCTAGTGAATTGCTCATTTATGTATACCAAGCAATTTTTGACTGATGTTTTATGACATTTATGCGTCAAGAAACAAAGACTAATTTTATTAGAAAGCGGGTCTCCAGGCTGCGGGTTCAACACGGTGTGTGATAATCAGGTTAACGAGATAAATCGAATGTTCAGTGAGTGTACAATATTTCTAATATTAGTGTTTTTTTCCATAAAATAGCATATCATTATTTTTTCCTGATTTTGAGTATTTTTTCTCTCCAGTATAATAGGCTAGAAGTTGTTCACATTTCAAACCACTTGTCTTAAAGGAAATGCTTTTTGTTTGTCATTTTGTGCCTAGTGGTTTCATCTTGGTGTATCGTGACAGTAGATTATAGGCCTGAATAGTTAAAATCACACCCAGTAATTTCCCTCGGATATCGGATTAAGAGCAACAACCTTCCCCTCACTGAAATGTGGTTTATTGTATTCCCATACAAATTTGGCCTACTAATTTCCCTAATATTCTATCGGCTAAATTAACATCATATTACTTCCATATTTGACCCATTTCATGCCATTGCACAATTTAAGAACGGATAACAATTCCTCCTAGAATGGATGCGCACTACACGCACCTGCAGTGCAAGTTTTAGCACGCGTGTAATTATAAAATGTGATGAACGATGATAAGACTATAGGCCTATTATTCTAATTAACATCGTAAGACCCTTTGAGATGTTAACGTGGTATTCCCAATACTATGTTTGGGGCCTGTTTTATTGCAGGCTATTTGCCCTTGTCGTTTTATAAAGCGCATGTTACATTAATAATGCCTAATTCAGAAAAAAAGCTAAAGGTCTGATGTTTATATTTTCACATTCATATTACAACAATTTAAATATGTAATTGATTTCCAAGAAGCTCAAATATATTTTTAAATCACTCTAAAGACATAAACAACCGGCTTTTTCTTTCTCATTGTGCGCTGTGCGTGGTTTTCCAAAAATGCACCTACTTTTAACCTGGTCATCGCTTTATCGGCGCGTGAACCTTGTCGGTGATGAATAATAAACGGACAGGCGTTCTTCGCGCGGGCCCGGGATTGTAATTGAAGTCCTCTTATCACCTCAGACTTCATGTTAGATGACTTAAGAACCAATCACCGTCTCCTCGCGGGCACAGCACCGAGACGCGCGGGGAGAAGGCGGGGTGTGAGACTGGTCCTCAGACAGTGATGCTGCAAAAGAATGGCCCAAAAAGTAACGCATCGGTTAAATGAAAGCTACTTAAGTTAAAGTCCTGTTTGCAAAACTATTGATCTATCTGCAGCTCTGAGGCTTCTTTGCCCGTCCTCCCGTTGTAGACTACTCAAGTTAATGAGGCGCAGGTTGTTAGGAGCTTTGGCATTACATTCATTAGGGAGTCAATTGGACATTCTCTGTCCAGTGGACATCGTTTTTATTTCGGGATCCCTCGAGGCTTTTGGCCTAATTAGACATAAGTGTTTTAATTGCAACGACTTTTGGCTATTTGGAGCTGGAAATATCTCCAGGTCCTTGTTGTGGTGTTAAGCAAAGCACCCAACGATGCAATGACGCAGAGTTAACATTGCTTATCAAAAATCTATATTGATGATATGAAAACCTTCTTTCGCATTCTCATGTACGTTATGAAGTTATTTCAAATGTATATTTGATCCCTTTAAAAATATATTATCATACAATAGTCAGCGAAGCTAATTTAACACGTGTTTAGACATACGAGGGAAAAACCGCTTACGCAGATTGTTTGGCTCTTTAAACAGAGACAGACTAACATTTTAAATGTAATTGATGGTGATATTAGTAAATGACTGAAACACTATTGTCTCAATGTTATGCAGGCTTTATACAGCCAATGCCTTTTCTTGTAGTTTAGTATTACAAAAACACAACGATTATTTCCCATTTTGGAGAATATGCTTTTTGCGCCAAATATACATTATGTTTCCCACATATTGGTCAGCATGACCACGACACACAGGTTAAAAGACTGAAACGTTCCTAGAATACTCATGTTCTCTATTTAGCTTTAGTTTCTCATTCTCACCACATTCACTGTAGCATCGGGTTTAGCTGAAGTCTGGAAAATGCAACCGCTGAAAATACAGTGTGGATACTGAAATAAGCCACAAAGTTGGCAGAAACCAAGTGATAAAGTGTTTTTCAGTTTTTCTCTGCAAACAGTTTTTCTGTAAAAGTTTAATTCTTTTTTTAAACAGTAAAATGGCAAATGCCTGTGGACTTGACGTTCTCATAGATTCCAGTAGTGTTGATGAAGCTACTAACACTACAGAGGGTATAGATTACTGTAGTGCAGGAGATGGGGTTGGGTGATATTTGGGGAGACATCTTCTATGATATGCTACTCCAGATATTGCAATATCTGATACAATTGTTTTGCGCATTTAATGAGTAAATCATTCCAGCCTGTGCTTATTTATGATCATAACTTTAAATAAACTTTGTATTATGAAACAGTAAGGCTTAGTTAATTAATTTAGACTTCATTTTCAACATATTTAAACAGCCTAACTGATAAAACTTCACAGTTTTTGATTTGTAAAGTTCAAATCGAGTCGTCTTGCACTTCCCGATATATCGTCATTGTCAAATATCACGATATTCAATTTGATCATATATCGACCCAACCCTAGTAGGAGACCTCGGGACAGATTCACAAAACTCACTGTCTTGATTAACTAACTATAAGCCTAGATGTTGAAAAACTATAAAACTGTGGTTAAGGGGTGTGTCTGTTGGGTATTTTAATTTAATTGAAGGATTTGTTTTATTGGCTATTTCCTGGTTCAAGTTAAGGAATGTAACCTCAAGTCTGTGATTATTTTCACTTATGATGAGTGTATTTGGTGTTTACACATATACAGTGCATTCGGAAAGTATTCAGACCCCTTAACTCTTTCCACATTTTGTTACGTTACAGCCTTATTCTAAAATTGATTAAATTGTTTTTTCCCCCTCATCACACAATACCCCATTATGACAAAGCAAAAACAGTTATTTTTTGTTGTTGTGCAAAATCTGAAATATCACATTTACGTAACTATTCAGAGACCCTTTACTCAGTACTTTGTTGAAGTACCTTTGGCAGCGATTACAGCCCCGACTCTTCTTGGGTTTGACGCTACATGTTTGGCACACCTGTATTTGGGGAGTTTCTTCCATTCTTCTCTGCAGATCCTCTCAAGCTCTGTCAGGTTGGATGGGGAACGTTGCTGCACAGCTATTTTCAGGTCTCTAGAGATGTTAGAAGCCACTCCTCAGAAAAAGGCAGATGACAGCATGATGCTGCCACCACCACCATGCTTCACCATAGGGATGGTGCCAGGTTTCCTCCAGACGTGAAGCTTGGCATTCAGGCCAAATAATTAAATCTTGGTTTCATCAGACCAGAGAGATCCCACACCCTCCCTTTTGTACACTCGTTGTTTGTTTGTTACCTATGCATAGTCACTTCAGCCCCCCCCTACAGATTACCTCAACTAGCCTGTATCCCTGCACACCGACTCGGTACCGGTGCCCCCTGTATATATCCTCATTATTTTTATTGTGTTATCTTTATTATTACTTTTTATTTTAATCTACTTGGTAAACATTTTCTTCTTCTTGAACTGCACTGTTGGTTAAAGGCTTGTAAGGTAAGCATTTCACCGTAAAGTCTACACTTGTTGTATTCGGCGAATGTGATAAATACATTTTTATTAGATTTTTTTGTCATGGTCTGAGAGTCTTTAGGTGCTTTTTGGCAAACCAAGCAGGCTTGTCCTGCCTTTTTCTGAAGAGTGGCTTCTGTCTGGATACTCTACCATAAAGGCCTAATTGGTGGAGTGCTGCAGAGATGGTTGTCCTTCTGGAAGGTTCCCCCATCCCCACAGAGGAGCTCTGTCACAGTAACCATTGGGTTCTTGGTCACCTCCCTGACCAAGGCCCTTCTCCCCTGATAGCTCAGTTTGGCCCGGCGAAGGCCTCTGTGTTCTTGGGGACTTTCAATGCTGAAGAAATGTTTTGGTGCCCTTCACAAGATCTGTGCCTCGACACAATCCTGTCTCGGAGCTCTACGGACAATTCCTTTGACCTCATAACTTGGTTTTTGCTCAGACATGTATTGTCAACTGTGGGGCCTTATATAGACGTGTGTGCCTTTCCAAATCATGTCCAACCAATTGAATTTACCACAGGTGGACTCCAAGTTGTAGAAACATCTCAAGGATGATCAATGGAAACAGGATGCACCTCAGCTCAATTTCGGGTGTCTCATAACAAAGGTTCTGAATACTAATGTAAATAAGCTATTTCCTTTAAAAAATATATACTTTTTAATACATTTGCAAACATTTTAAAAACCTGTTTTCGCTTTGTCATTTTGGGGTATTGTGTGGATTTATGGAGAAGAAGAAAAATGTATTTCATCAATTTTAGAATAAGGCTGTAATGTAGCAAAATGTGGAAAAATTCAAGGGGTCTGAATACTTTCTGAATGCACTGTATAGGCATGCTATACATACATACATACACACACACATCACATCACATCACATCACACACACACACACACACACACACACACACACACACACACACACATACACACATGCAATCTGGTAATTTTCTCATGATCCTGCATATTTGGTATTTTTGCATTAACCATCTGTTATATGAACCTGTTCCAAATCTTTGGTTTATAGTTGGAGTGGCATTCATGTCAGTGTTGTAGTCAACCTACAACATACACCTCCTATCTCTTGTTATTAGCAATGTTCTGGATCTGGACTAGAACCGTAGTAGAATTGACGCTGTCAAGAGACGAGATAAGCCACATAGACGCAAACGTTCATTTGGAAGTTTCTAGCAAAAATACTTGAACTCTAACCGAACAGGCAACGTTACATTAGGTACCGTGTGATGTATGGTTTACTTACAACCTTGATTTATTGTGAAGATTTAAAAAATGCAAAACTGTTGAGATTTGACATTCTTTTCCCCTGAATCATGCCCGACTGGAGGAATAGTTGTACTCAAAGACCCTTGGCGTGCAGCTTAAGAAAGAAAAAAAGAACGGTTAAGGGTTTTTATTTTAGACTGCAAGACTGTTTAATATCAAAAGCACAGTTCAGTCCCTGAGAGATGAATACACGCCCCCAAGTGTGTGTCCCAAATGACACCCCATTCCCTTTATAGTACAAGAGCCCTATGGACCCTGGTCAAAAGTAGTGCACTATATAGGGAACATGGTGCCATTTGGGATGGGACACACTCAAAGTCGTGAAAGTGTCCAAATGTAAAGTAACATGCTAACTGTAGCTTAATGAAATATATGGTGACAGTAAGTATGACTTATAAAGACAAATTGTAAATACACTCTGAATGTCAGACAGGGTCAATATACACATATCTGGAATATAAATTCTTGCCTTCATAAGCGACTGAAGCAAAATTGTGTGAACCGGAGTTCAACTGATTTCACACTGTCGTGACAACACTGCACCTATTATGGGCAACGCATGCAAAGCTAGAATGGTATTTTTGTTGTGTGGGTTTTTGGTGTTCAGGTAGTGTCTATGCATGGATGGTATTATTGAGGTTATTTTAGGTGTAGTTAGTCATCACAACATCCTGTAGTTTCAGAGTGTGTGTGTGCGTACACATGTGCACGCGCTTGTGTGTATTTTGGCCCCATCCTTTGACCTCTCCTTAATTCATACGAACATTTTGTGTGAATCATGTTTTGGACTCATCATTCACTATTCGTTTCAAAGTTATCACGGATGTTCCCTTAGTGTGGATCTAGAGGGACTTTTTTCAAGGAAAGGCTCGCTTTTGGCGAAGTAAGGCTGCTTATCCTTAAGGCTTGTCACACTTTCCTCTAGGGTTGATTTGTAGGAACAGAACGAAAACAAATAGACTCAGAGCCATAAGGTTGATCCCTCTTAGCCAAACAGAGTTCATTTCCGATAGCCTCCTTCAGAATCCATCATGTTAGAGTACACTACAGAACTGCAGAGATTCTACAATTCGGTTTCATCTCCGTGTACTTCCGCTTTGGTGTCTGTGCGCCTTATATGGCATTTTGGATTCTGGCGTCTATTTGAAGTCATCCAAGGCCATGTTCAGTGCATCAATGGTGTTTATGCTAATCATGCAGATTTTACACGTTAATACACATGCTATAATGATTATAATAATTTGGGGGATTTTATGTAGCCAATATATGCCCATGTTATGTTTTAGGGTAAGTGTATAACTAAAACTAGATTTATTACCGTCAACACAAATATGATAGTATTCATGTAGCATAACGTGACACGTGTTATTGGACCAATCACAGCAGAGAGCAACTCCGTACCTGGGAGAAATAAAAACATGTCATAGATACTAAACGGCTTCTTTTGAGGCTCTTTTCAGCCTTTTTTTTTTGTAGATTCTATCGAAGTCATCTTTTATTCTCTGCCTATTTATCTCGGTGTGAAAACATCCCACTTTATCAGACGGCGCCTAAAGGTCTTTCTCTGGTCTGTATTGAATAGAGTAAAAGAGGACGAGGCCTGCCTGAAGAGTCCGTCTTTGATCTGAGTCTGTGTGACGACTCCACAGTGATCCTCTCACTCCACCAGGACAGGGTCCATAACCCCTCTCTCTCACTTCTGCTTTCTGACAAGCACTCCTTTTTCTGACTCACTCGCTCTCGAAAGTACCCCCCCCCCTCCCCTCCCCCCAACACACTACCACATCTGCCCAGCTACTGAAGAGGCTAGCTAGTGAGCTACCAGATTACTCAGCCGAGCCCCAAGGGGTTATGGGATATACGGCTGCTGGTTTGTTTTTTTAGCACCTCGCTGGCGTACAACACAATGTCGCCAACCATCCCTCCTCGTGTGTGTTTTGCCTCCATGTATATTCTTAGTTATCTGTTTTCAATGTTGAAGGGAATCTTGACGTTCATACAATCTGCAACTTGACCTGAACATTGGGTCTAAGTAGTGAGTCTGGATAACTCATTGGAACTTGTATGGCAGGTATATTTGCTCGTTGAATGTATCTAATAGATGTTTATAATGGTGGTCATTCTTCTTTAGTGAAATCAATGATGACCAAGATGTATGTCATGGATAAGCTCTCTTATGCCTGTCTGGATACAGACTCATGTTCTTAGACGTCTCCAGTCGCCCCACTGTGAGTAATGGAGATATTTGAAGTAGGAATTCTGACAGAATGAATAACTTCTCCTCAGTGAATACATTAGAATACATTGTTCCTTTACACTCTCTCTCTCTCTCTCTCTTGCTCTCTCTCTCTTGCTCTCTCTCTCTCTTGCTCTCTCTCTCTCTTGTTCTCGCTCTCTCGCGCTCTCTCGCTCTCTCTCGTTGGAGAAGGAGAGCTATAAATAAGGAATACAGGAATTGAGTTCAGAGGCCCGAGATGTTTGGTGGGGAAGAAGAGAAAAAAAATCTGCAACAGTTTTATTCCTGTGTCTGGTTGAGTTAGCGCGCTTTGTACTTTCAAGTGAATGATAAGGGGGAGGATGTCAGGCAGCGAGAGGCTTTTAGCTGCAGCTTTTTCTCTCTTTTCTCCTCTCCTCTGCCGGTGGAAATATGAGAGGCACAGGGAAAGTGGCTCACCGGCAGGCAGACACACATACACACACCAACACACACTCACTCTAAGGCGTCACCCAGGCCCTGGTGCATGGACCCAGCTGCTTTCTCTGTAGGAGGCAGTGGGCCCAGAAATCAGGCCGTGGTACTAATTGCTTGGCTGTGCCTCTGCATCTGGCCGTCACGCGTGCACACACAGACACGCACAGACACGCACAGACACGCACGCACAGACACGCACGCACAGACACGCACGCACAGACACGCACGCACAGACACGCACGCACAGACACGCACGCACAGACACGCACGCACAGACACGCACGCACAGACACGCACGCACAGACACGCACACTCAGGACAGACAGACACACACACGCACTCAGGACAGACAGACACACACACGCACTCAGGACAGACAGACACACACACGCACTCAGGACAGACAGACACACACACGCACTCAGGACAGACACACACACGCACTCAGGACAGACACACACACGCACTCAGGACAGACGGACACACGCACTCAGGACAGACAGACGGACACACTCACTCAGGACAGACAGACGGACACACGCACTCAGGACAGACAGACGGACACACGCACTCAGGACAGACAGACGGACACGCACTCAGGACAGACAGACGGACACGCACTCAGGACAGACAGACGGACACACGCACTCAGGACAGACAGACGGACACACGCACTCAGGACAGACAGACGGACACACGCACTCAGGACAGACAGGCACACGCACTCAGGACAGACAGGCACACGCAGTCAGACAGACAGTCAGACGCAGTCAGACAGACAGACGGATACACTCACTCAGACAGACGGATACACTCACTCAGACAGACGGACACACTCGGACACACTCGGACAGACGGACACGCTCGGACACACTCGGACAGACGGACACACTCGGACAGACGGACACACTCGGACACACTCGGACACACTCGGACAGACGGACACACTCGGACAGACGGACACACTCGGACAGACGGACACACTCGGACTCACTCGGACAGACGGACTCACTCGGACAGACGGACACACTCGGACAGACCGGACACACTCGGACAGACCGGACACACTCGGACAGACGGACACACTCGGACAGACGGACACAGACGGACACACTCGGACAGACGGACACACTCGGACAGACGGACAGACTCACACTCAGACACTCAGACCCAGAGAGACATACTCAGACAGACAGACAGACATACTCAGACAGACAGACATACTCAGACAGACAGACATACTCAGACAGACAGACAGACATACTCAGACAGACAGACAGACATACTCAGACAGACAGACAGACATACTCAGACAGACAGACAGACAGACATA
This sequence comes from Oncorhynchus mykiss, assembly GCF_057628025.1. Taxonomy (NCBI): domain Eukaryota; kingdom Metazoa; phylum Chordata; class Actinopteri; order Salmoniformes; family Salmonidae; genus Oncorhynchus; species Oncorhynchus mykiss. The sequence continues at coordinate 68,358,649 of NC_143031.1, forward strand.
CTCAGACAGACAGACAGACAGACATACTCAGACAGACAGACAGACAGACATACTCAGACAGACAGACAGACAGACATACTCAGACAGACAGACAGACAGACATACTCAGACAGACAGACAGACAGACATACTCAGACAGACAGACAGACAGACATACTCAGACAGACAGACATACTCAGACAGACAGACACAGAGCATCTGCCTGGCAGATCTGATGAAGAAGTCATAGAGCAGATGTGTCCGTCCTCCTGCCTCTCAAAATGCCAGCCATGGGTTGCCACTCCGTAGTACATGTGGTGTTAAGTTGCGTCCTGCACACTCACTGGATGCTTGTGTACTGGGAGAGCGGGAAAAGGGGCGGGGAGGCCGTGGCGCTGCACTGCTATTGGCTGAAGTCAAGGAAGTGTAAGTCTGATTGGAGAGCTGTGGAGCCACTCCCACTGCTTCGGCTGTTGCGGTTTATGGAACGGAATATGAAAATGGGCCAAACAGTTAGTATCCTGGCTGAGACAAAACACACAGAGCACATTGGGGCGGGGGTGGGGGGTCATTTACAAAATACTCTGAATATTCAATGTGGGTCATCATCAGGGTGTTCCTCTCAGAATAACCTCGAGTTCTCACTTGGTTGACTTGTAGTATTTTAACAGAACAGAGTTGTTCAACAGTGCCCCTTTTATTGACTAAGGGCTATGTACAGTCACATCTAGCCTCCTGGTTCCATCCTTCTGGTTACGCCCTCCTTGTTCCAGCCCTCCTTGTTCCAGCCCTCCTTGTTCCAGCCCTCCTTGTTCCAGCCCTCCTGGTTCCAGCCCTCCTTGTTCCAGCCCTCCTTGTTCCATCCTCCTGGTTCCCGGACTGTGTTCTGTGGTTCTCTGAAGAAGATGCTGTTGTGAAGGACATTAGTAGCACTTTGCCAATTGGTGGGGAGGAGACGGCTTAAGCAGAGGGGTATTCAGTAGCAGAATGGGGAGAGGACAGGGTGGTCAGTCAAAGAAAATCACCCAGCGTTTTGTCTGGGCCAGTTCCATGTCGTTAGTCTGTCCTGAAAGCGTCAAACCTTGGCGGCGGCTACCCCCTATTCCACCCTCCACCCCCCTCCGGTCGCCGGGGACGACCTTCGGCTGCAGCTGCCAGTCAGAGAGGGTGCCTGGGCGGCATGGCAGCCTGGCCTGTGAGGAAGCCATATTGATTTTCCAGTTAGCTCCAGTACACACTACTTAGAGCTAACGGACGTCCTGACGAACAGGTATGTCATTATCAATGAGCAGCAGAAACCCAGCCCGTTCACCTCTCACCGCTACCATTCATATTTCCTCTCCCTCCATCTCTCTACTCCTCCATTTCTCCGTTCGCTCCTTCAGCTCTGACAGAGTGCATCCTGGGACGGTCAATAAATCGCTCAGGCATACCGCGACAAGGACCGGTTGAGTGATGTGGTGGAGGGCCACTTTCTTTTTTCCCTCTCTCTCTCTCTCTCTCTCTCTCTCTCTCTCTCTCTCTCTCTCTCTCCCTCCCTGTTTCCATCCATCGCTTTCCTGGTAATTACAGCACCTGGAAGACATTAAGTGTTTCCTTACCCGAGACAGACTCATTATCATCAGAGCCAATCGGCCGCTCTGCTCTTCTCCTTTTCCTCCACTCATTCCCTGATGTCCAGGGTCTTCTCCCTTCTACACGTGTAATCCCACCCAGCCTCTTGCTCCCTGTGGCACGTTGACTTTACCTCTTCGTCAAGAAACTCAATTATTCCCATACAGACTCCCATGTTCCCCTCTCCCTTGCCTTCACTCTCCTATTGTAAGTCACTGTCCGAGTCTTCAAAGGCTCCTAACCACAAATGCATAAGACAGATGTGAGCAATTGAGATCGATTTGAGCCAATTAATAGAGATAAGGCCAAATACACGTTTTAAGCTTCCTGAAGTGAGTTTTTGCTCTCGTCTCTGGTCTCCCCCCACATGTCCAGTCCTGGCACAGCCTTACAAACGCAGCCTTCTGTCGCCTTTAAGTCATTATAGTTTTCTGTAGAAAAATAGCAGAAGCAGTTTCTCTCTCTCGCTCTCCATTTCTCTCTCTCCATTTCTCTCTCATCTTCTTTATTTGTACCTCACTATATTCTTTATAGCCTTTTTCCTGTGGCAGCCAGCTTCATTTTTTACCTCTATTGTTTATAGTCTTCCTGTGGCGGCCATCTTCTTTAAAAAATATTTGTTACATTTTTTAAACCTCTCTGTATTGTTTATAGCCCTGTTCCTGTGGCGGCCATCTTCTTTCTTTACCTCTCTCTGTATTATTTATAGCCCTGTTCCTGTGGCGACCATCTTCTTTCTTTACCTCTCTCTGTATTGTTTATATCCCTGTTCCTGTGCCAGCCATATTAATAGTTATTTTGAACTTAACTTACTGCAACGCCAGATCAAGAGTTAGACACTTTTCAAGATGTTGCTTGTGTGTTTGTCGATAGGGTCATGTGTTGTTGTTGCATTACAGACATATATACACTGCTCAAAAAAATAAAGGGAACACTAAAACAACACATCCTAGATCTGAATGAATGAAATATTCTTATTAAATACTTTTTCTTTACATAGTTGAATGTGCTGACAACAAAATCACACAAATTATCAATGGAAATCAAATTTATCAACCCATGGAGGTCTGGATTTGGAGTCACACTCAAAATTTAAGTGGAAAACCACACTACAGGCTGATCCAACTTTGATGTAATGTCCTTAAAACAAGTCAAAATGAGGCTCAGTAGTGTGTAGCCTCCACGTGCCTGTATAACCTCCCTACAACGCCTGGGCATGCTCCTGATGAGGTGGTGGATGGTCTCCTGAGGGATCTCCTCCCAGACCTGGACTAAAGCATCTGCCAACTCCTGGACAGTCTGTGGTGCAATGTGGCGTTGGTGGATGGAGCGAGACATGATGTCCCAGATGTGCTCAATTGGATTCAGGTCTGGGGAACGGGCAGGCCAGTCCATAGCGTCAATGCCTTCCTCTTGCAGGAACTGCTGACACACTCCAGCCACATGAGGTCTAGCATTGTCTTGCATTAGGAGGAACCCAGGGCCAACCGCACCAGCATATGGTCTCACAAGGGGTCTGAGGATCTCATCTCGGTACCTAATGGCAGTCAGGCTACCTCTGGCGAGCACATGGAGGGCTGTGCGTTCCCCCAAAGAAATGCCACCCCACACCATGACTGACCCACCGCCAAACCGGAGGATGTTACAGCCAGCAGAACGTTCTCCACGGCGTCTCCAGACTCTGTCACGTCTGTCACATGTGCTCAGTGTGAACCTGCTTTCATCTGTGAAGAGCACAGGGCGCCAGTGGCAAATTTGTCAATCTTGGTGTTCTCTGGCAAATGCCAAACGTCCTGCACGGTGTTGGGCTGTAAGCACAACCCCCACCTGTGGACGTCGGGCCCTCATACCACCCTCATGGAGTCTGTTTCTGACCGTTTGAGCAGACACATGCACATTTGTGGCCTGCTGGAGGTCATTTTGCAGGGCTCTGGCAGTGCTCCTCCTGCTCCTCCTTGCACAAAGGCGGAGGTTGCGGTCCTGCTGCTGGGTTGTTGCCCTCCTACGGGCTCCTCCATGTCTCCTGATGTACTGGCCTGTCTTCTGGCAGCGCCTCCATGCTCTGGACACTACGCTGACAGACACAGCAAACCTTCTTGCCACAGCTCGCAATAATGTCCCATCCTGGATGAGCTGCACTACCCGAGCCACTTGTGTGGGTTGTAGACTCCGTCTCATGCTACCACTAGAGTGAAAGCACCGCCAGCATTCAAAAGTGACCAAAACATCAGCCAGGAAGCATAGGAACTGAGCAGTGGTCTGTGGTCACCACCTGCAGAACCACTCCTTTATTGGGGGTGTCTTGCTAATTGCCTATAATTTTCACCTGTTGTCTATTCCATTTGCACAACAGCATGTGAAATTTATTGTCAATCAGTGTTGGTTCCTAAGTGGACAGTTTGATTTCACAGAAGTGTGATTGACTTGGAGTTACATTGTGTTGTTTAAGTGTTCCCTTTATTTTTTTGAGCAGTGTACAAGGAAGGCAGTTCTAACCATTGATAAATTCTCATGTGGCATCAATGTAGATGTAATTGCTTTTCGAGAGCTGGAACTCAAGGACAGTTTGTATTCAACTCGTTCTGCTTCTGTCAGCATGTAGTCGGTGGTGCTTTACGTTCTTATTCAGAGCAGGCTACAAGGTGGAATGGTGTTGAAGATTGTTTCATCTCCTGTTCTCTCTTCTCTTCTTTTTACCTCTCCACTGTTCCTCTGTTTCTGTTGTCGTTGCCGACCCGGATCTCGTGTCGGTTTGTTATTGCGGAGATGTTAAACGGGGCCGGTGGTTGTGATTGTGTGTGATTGTGACTGTGCGTGTGTGTGTGTGAAAACACGGCAGATTAAGGGTTCACCAGTAGAGAGGTGTAATCAGGCAGGACAGGCCTGGGGAAAGATGATTGCCACTTGGTCATCACACAGGGAACCACTTAGACACTGTGTCAACCCCTCGGCTAATGATGACTAATGTCTCCTTCCCCCTGACTCTCTCTTTTAACACCATCACTGTCTCTGTCTTCATCTAGCTGGCACCACACACAGAAAGAGAAACACTGGTTACACACACACACGCTCAAACACACTGACAAACACACGCTTAAACACACTGACAAACACACGCTCAAACACACTGACAAACACACGCTCAAACACACTGACACACACGCTCAAGCACACTGACACACACGCTCAAGCACACTGACACACACGCTCAAGCACACTGACACACACGCTCAAGCACACTGACACACACGCTCAAGCACACTGACACACACGCTCAAACACACACACGCTAAAACACACTGACAAACACACGCTCAAACACACACACGCTCAAACACACTGACAAACACACGCTCAAACACACACACACGCTCAAACACACACACACGCTCAAACACACTGACAAACACACGCTCAAACACACTGACAAACACACGCTCAAACACACTGACACACACGCTCAAACACACACACACACACACACACACACACACACACACACACAGTTTTACATCTCACACATCTCTCTCCCTCTCATCCAGCACCTCTTGCCCCTGAGTTTGTACTGTAGACACACCTCACCATGCAATACCTCCAGACAAAGAAGCCCTGGTTGCACCTGATCCTGGCCCCTCCATCATGCTCCATCTGTGGGGTTTGTTTTACTGGTGTCCATCAGGGCCATGTCCGACCAGGGCCTTCCCTCTCTGATTGATCACTTTCTCTCTCTCACACACACACACACACACACACACACACACACACACACACACACACACACACACACACACACACACACACACACACACACACACACACAGCTCCATCATTTAGTCCCTCAGTCAGGGTTCTGACACATGGTGTCAAAGGCAACAGCAGTAGCCTGATGGATCATCCTGCTTGTGGATGCCAGTCTGCCTGGTGCTACAGTCTGATAGTGTGTGCGTGATATTAACCACTCAACACCTGTGTGCCTGCTGTTCTATCAGCAAGCCTTTGTTAGTCAACAGAACAGAGGTCAGAGTCAGACAGATTGCAGGAACATCGATCACTGCCCTCAAATGGAAATTGGAATTGTTAATTATTTGGAGGATCATTTTTGATGGTGATATGGAAGGAGGGAAGCATCTAGAATGTTTGGGTTGTTCTACCTTTTTTTCATGGACAGAAAACCAGTGGTGGGAGTACATATTTTACCATTTAAATCATGAGATATACAACTAATGGAGGCTAAATGATTGATATGAGCCAGCAAGAAATCAGAATAGTAGGAATTTGACAGAGAAACAAGAACAATGTTCTCATTTTTGGCTAATATTCTTACTGCACTTGATGCATGACAAAGCAGACAGTGAAAACATGACAGAACAATTGTTGTGTTGACCTACTGTGTTGGTATCCACTATATCCGATCAGTGAGAATAGTGTGTGACTGTTTTGACTCCTGGTGGTGCTGCCACCGCCATCATGGCTAATGACCCGTCCAGTCTGGTTGAAATGGCACCTCCACAGGGGCCCTGTGTACTCACTCAACCAAGACCCCTTTATAGGTGACAATGGCATTAGAGGGGTTTATAGCTCTGCTCCACACTAGAAACACAAACAAGGGGGCCAACACAAGAACAACACTCAAGGAACATACTTTGAAAGGCTTGGGTTTTTTGTTGTTGGTAAGGACTGATGCTTTGGAGAACAAAGCATGTGCTTCGGATAGGGCTGCTCATGTTGTCGTGGGTGATATCTTGGGTTGTATCTTCACAACCAACACGTTCATATTTCCTCACCGTCATCCGTTTTATTTCTGTGTTTAATGAGCCACTGGAATTAGTTTTGCACCAGTTGTTTTTTTCTTATCACGTTGATCATTTGAAATGGAACATTGGGTTCAACTCAGACGACAGACGGTCCATGTAGAAAACAGATTCTAGCCTCTATTTCCTCCAATACATGAATGGAATTGAGAATGGATAAATGGAATCTCCTAGCTAACAGAGATGGGCAGGTTATCCAAACACTATCACTAGCTAGTTGACTTTCCTCTCCTCCATTTAACCCCCTTAGACCCCTGCCTCTGGAGAGTGGAGGTTTATTTATTAGCTCAGTTATCTTCTTAAAGGGACGGCTCTCAACACGACCATACAGATCATCTAGCTTGGATTGAATCACCTCGGAATCTTACACATAGCCATATGGGGTTCTATTCATCCAGTCTGGGAAGACCCTTTTTCACTCTCCCTCTCTTTCCCCCAACCCAACCCTCCTTGCCCCTAAGAGAGGTCTACTCTCCACCTCACACCCCTTCTCCAATCCAATTAAGCCAGGGACAAAAGCAGGATTAGTGAAGAGTTTACCTCAGTGGAGCTCCACAGCGACCCCCAAAAAGGCCCGTCAATGGTAAAAAGGCCAAAGGGGGCTTTGGGAGTTTGAGGGATAGCGGGGAGAATGTGATAGGCGCTGGCCAGCGATCTTAACCTGTCTCATGTTTGTGTGGCGAACGGTGGCTCAATGCGGCGGCGGTTTAGAGGGAAGTTGGAGGTTGGGGACAATGCCTCAGTCTTTGACCACTTTGCTCCAGAAGCTTGGGCCTGTCTCCCTGATTTTCTCTGCACCTCTGAATTTCAATGAAAAGCGCCTCCATCTCCTCTCTCCTCCATTCATGAAGGGGCTAGCGTTGGCTGACTGGCTTGACACTTCGAGGAGCGTTTTTCTAGTCGTTGAAGTTGTATCCCACCTCCGACAGGTGCAACCTCGTGGTCTCGAGGGACGGTTTTGTACTTCTTAAAAGATAGCTGTTGGATATAGTATTTAATCAATGAAAGAAACCAACCGTTTTAAAGCCTTTGTGGACAATTTTAGGCCTGGGAAGAGTCTCTGTCCCCGGGTCAATGATAAGTACAGTAGCAACATCCGTCTGTTATTGTTCTCTTGTCTTCTTTTGAACAGCCATCGTTGCCCCGAAGTAGCAGGTAAAATGCAGGGACAGGCAGCCTACTAAATCTGCATATGTCTGGCGAATTTCACGCTCCTCTTCCCTTCACTTATGTGGCCTTATCCCTCCTTTATTCCACCATCACCCCAGAGCCACCAACTCTGCCCTCACCGGCCCCAAGGTTAAAGAGCTTTAAGTCTCAACCCAAAACTGTTAAGGGGAGAGAAACGCCAGGCCTTGAATGGGGAAGGGGGGTTTTGTGTACCCCCTCTGGCAAAACTGATCCCTATCTCTGTGTAATTACCTATAGAAATCAAACTTTATCTCCTCCTTCACCACAAGAAAGAATGTGACACATTGGCCACTGGGTTGCCCGATTGGGTTTGGTCTTATCCTCTTGTTGTTTTTTGAATTCTCATAAAAAAGCTCCCAGCTACTGTTTTTGTTACTATTCAAATCCCACCGCTGCCACCAATTGCACTTGCTACCTCTAACAGTTTGGTTTCTTATTATCTTTCCAGAGCTTCTTGTCCCTGGCCTCGATCTGCACAAAAGCTCACTTGTTTAATGAGTCAATGCATTGAGGGCTTCACTTCTCTGCCAATTAACCCCAGGACCATTCCGTCATTTTCCTAAATCCACACACGGCTTTTTTTGTTCACGCTTTATAAGGCTAAGCCGCTAGCTAGCGCCGGAGCAGGGGCCGGGCTGGAAAGTTAAAAGGCTAACCTGTTAGCAAACACAGTGGAGAGGGACATAAAAGGTTTAATCCCTATTAGGATAAATTCAAACTAAATGGCCACAAATAGCCTTTGAAAAGAAGGGACTTTCTTCAAAGAGTATAGCCCCAAACTAAGCAGCGTTTGGGGGTAAATGCGTTTGGCTTGGATGTCACTACTATAAACTCAACTCAACGCAAGCTTGGGCCCTCTTTATTTTTCTTCAAATCTCTCACACTCCAGCGGTTTCTTAGGCATGTTTATTTGCTCAGTGTCGTGGTTTGTTTTACTTGCCTCGAGGCAGATAGACTCCTATACGTGACCAGTGATTAGAGCTTGAATCACTCAGCTACATGCGGGTACAACAATCGTGCCCATCAATCATTCCCTAATGACACAAATCCTTTGGCTTAAATTTATTGGATGAATTTGTGTCGAATATTTTCTGTAATTCCCTGTGTGGTGTACATATGTACGTTACTGCATGCAGTAAGTAGTGTGTTATCTTAATTGCCTATTGTTGTGGGGATGACTGCTGGGGTGAGAAAGTAGAGTCATGTGTTTTCCACCATTCTGCAGGTCCCATGATCCTAGAACTCTCACTATGGGGCCAGATCATTTTTTTCCCCTCTTAGATGTGGTTCTCCCCCCCTCCACTCCTCCTCCTTTCACATTCTGGGAGACTGTATCACACCTGGTTTGGATAGTCCATCTGTAGATGCTCTACAGACTAACTGTCTAATAGCCCTTATCCTAACCTTTATTCTAAACCCAACCCAACCCTATTCGTAACCGTAGCAAGCAGTTGCTTATCAACAGTATGATAGTATGACCATCTGTAGATCACCGATATCGGACATTCCAAATACAGTGAGATCTAATTATATACCTATTATACTTATACTCTCTCTTTCTTTCTCTCGCGTTCTCTCTCTTGCGCTCTCTCTCTCTCTCTTGCGCTCTCTCTCTCTCTTGCGCTCTCTCTCTCTTGCGCTCTCTCTCTCTCTTTCTCTTTCTCTTTCTCTCTCTCTCTCTCTCTCGCTCTCTCTCTCTCTCTCTTTCTCTCTCGCTTTCTCTCTCGCTTTCTCTCGCTTTCTCTCGCTCTCTTTCTCTGTTTCTCTCGCTCTCTCTTTCTCTCTCTCTCTCTTTCTCTCTCTCTCTTGCTCTTTCTCGCTCTTTCTCTCGCTTTCTCGCTTTCTCTCTCTCTCTCTCTGTTTTTTCCTGGTATCACTCAAACTCAACAACAAAATTTGTCCTAATTGGCTCCAGAGGGCTGAGGGAAGGGGGGGACTGGGGCGAGTCAGAGGGGCCCGTACATGCCAGCGGAGGCGAGGGCCCTGATTGGAGCAGAGGCCCAGGCCCAGGCCTCGTTAGCCTCCCCCTTCCACACCCCTTCTCTACCTCCTACTCATTAGTCTGATGAACTCATTCTCTGATGGAGGGTGACATGGCTGGGTGTGGTGTGCCAGGCTGGAACAGAACCCAACTGGGGGAGGGGGGTTCTGAGGCAAAGCCTGTGTGTGTCAGATGAAGGGTGAGCAAGGGTGAGGGAGGGAGGTGGTGGGGTTGGGGGATACAGTGGGGCAAAAAAGTATTTAGTCAGCCACCAATTGTGCAAGTTCTCCCACTTAAAAAAGATGAGAGAGGCCTGTAATTTTCATCATAGGTACACTTCAACTATGACAGACAAAATGAGAAAAAAAATCCAGAAAATCACATTGTAGGATTTTTAATGAATTTATTTGCAAATTATGGTGGAAAATGAGTATTTGGTCACCTACAAACAAGCAAGATTTCTGGCTCTCACAGACCTGTAACTTCTTCTTTAAGAGGCTCTCTGTCCTCCACTCGTTACCTGTATTAATGGCACCTGTTTGAACTTGTTATCAGTATAAAAGACACCTGTCCACAACCTCAAACAGTCACACTCCAAACTCCACTGTGGCCAAGACCAAAGAGCTGTCAAAGGACACCAGAAACAAAATTGTAGACCTGCACCAGGCTGGGAAGACTAAATCTGCAATAGGTAAGCAGCTTGGTTTGAAGAAATCAACTGTGGGAGCAATTATTAGGAAATGGAAGACATACAAGACCACTGATAATCTCCCTCGATCTGGGGCTCCACGCAAGATCTCACCCCGTGGGGTCAAAATGATCACAAGAACGGTAAGCAAAATCCCAAAACCACACGGGGGGACCGAGTGAATGACCTGCAGAGAGTTGGGACCGAAGTAACAAAGCCTACCATCAGTAACACACTACGCCACCAGGGACTCAAATCCTGCAGTGCCAGATGTGTCCCCCTGCTTAAGCCAGTACATGTCCAGGCCCATCTGAAGTTTGCTAGAAAGCATTTGGATTATCCAGAAGAAGATTGGGAGAAGGTCATATGGTCAGATGAAACCAAAATATGACTTTTTGGTAAAAACTCAACTCGTTGTGTTTGGAGGACAAAGAATGATGAGTTGCATCCAAAGAACACCATACCTACTGTGAAGCATGGGGGTGGAAACATCATGCTTTGGGGCTGTTTTTCTGCAAAGGGACCAGGACGACTGATCCGTGTAAAGGAAAGAATGAATGGGGCCATGTATCGTGAGATTTTGAGTGAAAACCTCCTTCCATCAGCAAGGGCATTGAAGATGAAACGTGGCTGGGTCTTTCAGCATGACAATGATCCCAAACACACCGCCCGGGCAACGAAGGAGTGGCTTCGTAAGAAGCATTTCAAGGTCCTGGAGTGGCCTAGCCAGTCTCCAGATCTCAACCCCATAGAAAATCTTTGGAGGGAGTTGAAAGTCCGTGTTGCGCAGCAACAGCCCCAAAACATCACTGCTCTAGAGGAGATCTGCATGGAGGAATGGGCCAAAATACCAGTAACAGTGTGTGAAAACCTTGTGAAGACTTACAGAAAACGTTTGAGAAACTTTTGTTATTGACCAAATGCTTATTTTCCACCATAATTGGCAAATAAATTCATTAAAAATCCTACAATGGGATTTTCTGGATTTTTTTTCTCCATTTTGTCTGTCATAGTTGAAGTGTACCTATGATGAAAATTATAGGCCTCTCTCTTTTTTTAAGTGGGAGAACTTGCACAATTGGTGGCTGACTAAATACTTTTTTGCCCCACTGTATCGGAGTTACACAGGAGGCAGAGCCCATGTAAATTAAGTCCCAGGGAAGGCTAGCGTCAAACTCATGGGCTCGAAGTGTCTGCTTGTGTTAGTCTTCGCTTTCATATTCATTTAGGTTTGAACAGTCGTAAACTCCAGACTCACGTCTCAGACCGCTGCTGTGGTTATCATACCTGATTTTGAGTCTGTGGTCAGTGAAGCGAAGGAAGAAGAGTTGGAAAATATGCTGCTGGGGATTCTTCAGATGCACAGATTGTGACTAGGCTATACAGGGTCCTTGATCTTCTAGCTCGTGATTCAAAGTGTTGTAGTCCAACTTCTGCTGCTTCTATTTGGTTGGGAATTGGGGAAGTCCATGGGAATACTCAGGAAGAATTGGTGCAATCTGTAATGCAGAATAATGTGCACCTGGCTGTTGAGAAGGTGGTGTAAACATTGTAGTTATTTCACATGGGGGGGGGGGGGGGGGGGGGGGGGGCTTGATTGATGTTCAGAGGCCTTTGCACACAAACACCCCCTATATACAAAACACATTCCCATAGGAATACGTAACACACACACAAACATCGTACACAGAGAGAGTTTGTGTGTGTGTGTGTTCATCAGAGTGTGTGATGAGGGGGGGTATATGCCTCTGAGTGTGTGTGTTTGCGCGTCGCAAAAGCAATTCCAATTCCGTACTGATAAGTCCAGAGGTTTCTTTTCTTTTTCACTACAAACCCTATCGACTTCCCCAATATGGCTGCTCCCCCTCTCCCTCTACCCCCCTCGATCCCCCTCTCCCTCTACCCCCTCTCCCTCTCCCTCTACCCCCCTCTCCCTCTACCCCCCCCGTCTCTGTTTTGATGTTGATTGATCACCTCTCTTCCTCCCGCTCATTAATTTCATCACTTTATCTCCAGCTCTTCATAGGACCAAAAGGTAATATTAAATCCCTCCTCCGTGATCCTTTAACCGAAGCAGCCGCGCGGAAACGCTTAATAACAGCCTACAAATTGAACTTCAATCACCTCATTTTCCTTCAAAGGCCACAGACAGACGCAACACAAGGCGTACTAAACCAAACGCAAAAACGCTATTTTATTCTTCCCTCTTGCCACACCGTCCTTAGATGAATTTCCTGATTGACATTGTACAATAAAGTTTTATTCAATTCTAATAAGCGACATTGGTTGCTATCTACTATGTAACACTGTTTCCTTTTTTTCCCTCAATGCCAGGAAGTCCTTATCAGCCCAAACACCCGCTCCTCGTCTCCCCAATAGTGAACAATATTGAGAGACTAATTTATCTTGTAACTCACACACACACACACACACACACACACACACACACACACACACACACACACACACACACACACACACACACACACTTATCTTGTAACACTCACAGCACAACTACCCTGCTACTTTGTTCTGCTCTCATGTTAGATGGTATTTTCAATTACGTTTGTGTCAGAAACCCAAACGGGTGGTGCTTTGCCCCCAGTCCAGGTCAAACCAGTTTATTTGTCACATGACAGAATATTACAGATGTAAACCGCACAGTGAAGGGGGGGGGTAGCAGCCAGGGGGATGGTAGAGGCACATCTCTCCCCCGGTCCCCTTTCATGTGTCCCTCTTCATTCCAGAGTCGTTTGGGTGTCTGACAGAGACAAACGATAGTGCTTCAGAAATGACCAGCAGCCCAGGCACAAACAGGTTGAATAACTCCCAGTGCGGCAGATAGAGAGAGAAGGAGAGTGAGTGTGATTGTGTGAGAGAGAGAGAGAAAAAAGCCTCACAATCGAGACTCAAAGCCTTTTGTTGTTCTGTTTGGCTGCATGCATCCTCTGTGGTGTCAGTCACTTTGAAATTCAGCTTGGAGTCAGAGAGCTGAATTGATGAGAATTGCTGTACCTGAAACAGGGGACGAGAAAGCTATATTAAGGCATAATCAAATTCATAAGAGTGAAGATGGCTAGGGATTTTGTTTTTTGCAACCCTGTAGAGCTTTTGTCTTTGAGAAATACAGGATATATGTCAATATATATTTCAATATTTTTTTTCTATCAAAACCATCATCTCGGTATGTCAATACAAACTATTATCCTTCAACACTCAAATACTTCACAGTCCGTTCTTTCTCTCCCTGCTTCATTGGTTCTTGGAATTGTGTGTTCCGAGTCTGACTTCTGCATTAATTCAATAAGCACTCCATCAGGCAGGCCAATCAGAAGAGGCCTCCATCAGGCGGCAGGCCAATCAACAGGGGCCATTTGTGGCCACATCTGGAGGAGGTTGAGGGGAGTTAGAGTGGTGGTGTTTCACCTTCAAGGTCTTCAGGGCCAGTGATGGAGACTGATGGAGGCCTGGAGGGCTGCAGCCACAAACACCTGCAGTCTGGAGCCATTAGGTATAAATGCAATTGGAGACTCTGAGACATTAGGAGGCATACAGTATATACCACCATGGTACTTTATTCCAGTATATGGCCCTTTCAAATAAAGTGTAGAATAAAGTCATATCTACAATTCTCTGGAATATATTTTAGGTACCTTCTCTACCACAGTCATCTTTGTTGACTTGTTTATTACTGTGTTTTGGTCCACTGTCTGACTCCATTCTTCTTTAGTGATTTAATTCTCATTCTCCTCTCCTCTTTATCTGTTTTCTACTGACCCCTCCTCTGTCTATCTATCACAGCCGTAGCATATGTAGCAATAACTCCAGCCCCGGACAGTAACGACCTCACCGCTGCAATTTGTCCAGCAGCCGCTTCGACCAAGTGGGTCATAGGCGGCACACCTTTCTCTCCCCTGGATAGTTTATCGTGCCACTGTGTCACCCTCCAAGCTTTTTCAACTGTAAGGGAAAAGGTGTGTGTGGAGGAGAGGGAGGGAATGTGACTCCCGCCCTGGAACTTTACAAGACAGGGTTTCTGAAAAACATCGGTCTCAAATATTATATCTGGAAATGTTTTTGGAGTGAAGATGCATCGGTCTGGTTCACAATATGATATGAGGTGACGAGCAGCGTCGCTTCTAGACCTGTCATATCTATCTACACCCTGAGAGACTGAGAGTGAAGGTTACTCACCTACCCACCTGGAACAGAGAGTAAAGGTTACTCACCACCCACCTGGAACAGAGAGTAAAGGTTACTCACCCACCCACCTGGAACAGAGAGTAAAGGTTACTCACCCACCCACCCACCTGGAACAGAGAGTAAAGGTTACTCACCCACCCACCTGGAACAGAGAGTAAAGGTTACTCACCACCCACCTGGAACAGAGAGTAAAGGTTACTTACCCACCCACCTGGAACAGAGAGTAAAGGTTACTCACCCACCCACCTGGAACAGAGAGTAAAGGTTACTCACCCACCCACCTGGAACAGAGAGTAAAGGTTACTCACCCACCCACCTGGAACAGAGAATAAAGGTTACTCACCATCCACCTGGAACAGAGAGTAAAGGTTACTCACCACCCACCTGGAACAGAGAGTAAAGGTTACTCACCCACCCACCTGGAACAGAGAGTAAAGGTTACCTACCTACCCACCTGGAACAGAGAGTAAAGGTTACTTACCCACCCACCTGGAACAGAGAGTAAAGGTTACTCACCCACCCACCTGGAACAGAGAGTAAAGGTTACTCACCCACCCACCTGGAACAGAGAGTAAAGGTTACTCACCCACCCACCTGGAACAGAGAATAAAGGTTACTCACCATCCACCTGGAACAGAGAGTAAAGGTTACTTATCCACCTGGAACAGAGAGTAAAGGTTACTTACCCACCCACCCACCTGGAACAGAGAGTAAAGGTTACCCACCCACCCACCTGGAACAGAGAGTAAAGGTTACTCACCCACCCACCTGGAACAGAGAGTAAAGGTTACTCACCCACCCACCTGGAACAGAGAGTAAAGGTTACTCACCCACCCACCTGGAACAGAGAGTAAAAGTTACTTACCGACCACCCACCTGGAACAGAGAGTAAAGGTTACTCACCCACCCACCCACCCACCTGGAACAGAAAATAAAGGTTACTCACCCACCCACCTGGAACAGAGAGTAAAGGTTACTCACCCACCCACCTGGAACAGAGAGTAAAAGTTACTTACCGACCACCCACCTGGAACAGAGAGTAAAGGTTACTCACCCACCCACCCACCCACCTGGAACAGAAAGTAAAGGTTACTCACCCACCCACCTGGAACAGAGAGTAAAGGTTACTCACCCACCCACCTGGAACAGAGAGTAAAGGTTACTCACCCACCCACCTGGAACAGAAAGTAAAGGTTACTCACCCACCCACCTGGAACAGAGAGTAAAGGTTAATCACCACCCACCTGGAACAGAGAGTAAAGGTTACTCACCCACCACCTACCTGGAACAGAGTACAGGTTACTCACCACCCACCCACCTGGAACAGAGTACAGGTTACTCACCACCCACCCACCTGGAACAGAGAGTAAAGGTTACCCACCACCCACCCACCCGCCTGGAACAGAGAGTAAAGGTTACTCACCACCCACCCACCTGGAACAGAGAGTAAAGGTTACTCACCTACCCACCTGGAACAGAGAGTAAAGGTTACTCACCACCCACCTGGAACAGAGAGTAAAGGTTACTCACCACCCACCCACCTGGAACAGAGTAAAGGTTACTCACCACCCACCCACCTGGAACAGAGTAAAGGTTAATCACCACCCACCTGGAACAGAGTAAAGGTTAATCACCACCCACCTGGAACAGAGTAAAGGTTAAACACCACCCACCTGGAACAGAGAGTAAAGTTTACTCACCACCCACCCACCTGGAACAGAGTAAATGTTACTCACCACCCACCCACCTGGAACAGAGTAAAGGTTAATCACCACCCACCTGGAACAGAGTAAAGGTTAAACACCACCCACCTGGAACAGAGAGTAAAGGTTAATCACCACCCACCTGGAACAGAGAGTAAAGGTTAATCACCACCCACCCACCTGGAACAGAGTAAAGGTTAATCACCACCCACCCACCTGGAACAGAGTAAAGGTTACTCACCACCCACCCACCTGGAACAGAGAGTAAAGGTTAATCACCACCCACCCACCTGGAACAGAGAGTAAAGGTTACTCACCACCCACCCACCTGGAACAGAGTAAAGGTTACTCACCACCCACCCACCTGGAACAGAGTAAAGGTTACTCACCACCCACCCACCTGGAACAGAGTAAAGGTTACTCACCACCCACCCACCTGGAACAGAGTAAAGGTTACTTACCACACACCATTCCATCTATCTTTTCACCTCTACATGAAATTGTCTACTGCATTTCTGACCTGATACTTGGTGGAAAGTGACATTTCAGCACTGAGAGATGACATGTAGTGTGGTTGAGGAGGCAGTATGTGTTTATCTCGCCCTGTCTGTGTGTGTGTGTGTCTGTGGACATGTAGTGTGGTTGAGGAGGCAGTGTATCTCATTCTGTCTGTTTGTGTGTGTGTCTGTGACATGTAGTGTGGTTGAGGAGGTAGTGTATCTCATTATGTCTGTTTGTGTGTGTGTGTGTCTGTGACATGTAGTGTGGTTGAGGAGGTAGTGTATCTCATTCTCTGTGTGTGTGTGTGTGTGTCTGTGACATGTAGTGTGGTTGAGGAGGTAGTGTATCTCGCTCTGTCTGTGTTTGTCTGTGACATGTAGTCTGATGAGTGGTCGGTGTTGACATGTGAACCTGATTGGCCACCCTGTCTGTCTGTCCATCCTTACAGCGGATAGAGAAGTCAGACTGATCCAACTGTCTGTCTGAGGCGATTTGTCATGACCTTCAGATCAGACTGGTAAACAGACTCTGACAGACAGGACAGGGCAGGAGACACGCAGACCAGACTGTCATATCTAGTTATTTAGCGGCTGCTTTGTTATACATCGTTGAGATATATTTGTAAGTACACAGTGATGATCATACAATAACGAGAATACAGTATATTACTAAAATAAACATCCCCCGATCCTCCCCCAGTCCCACAGGCAATGTTGTTGTGTCATACTCTGTTGAGGCTGTGGGTTGCAGAGTGGCAGTGTGTATCGCAGTCTATTAACACTGATCAAATAGGGTTAATTGTATCACAGAGAGTGGTGGCTGCTGTACACTGTCATTGCCTGCCCTGTCTGCAGTGTGGAGATCAGTGGCTGAAAGATGACGAGAAGTGATTTTCATAATTGAAAAAAATCTAACTGATGAAGACTCACCTAGATCCACTAAGACTTCATCAAAAATAGAATGATCAAACTGATGAGGAAAAAACCTAACAAAATACCCATCTTTCTCACCTAGATCCTTCTAAAACCTTCATCAAAAAACACAATAGTGTCTTTCACAAATAACTTTGACGCCCAATGAAAGAAAATCCCTTCATAAGTCCTTTTGGATATTCTGTACCAGAAGCCACAGCTTGAGGGGTTATTGTGACAGTGTTCCCATGGTGACGGGGCTGATGGGAGGCTGGTACGGTGTGGGGTCGTCCTGGGCCCAGCCTGTTAGGGTAGTGTAGGTGAGAGTCTGGGAGAGAGACGGACGGGCAGCCCAGTCTCTCCTCCAAACATCTCTAATCCACATTTAATTGAACTCCAGAGACTTTGAAGTGAGGCTGTGGTGCAGGCAGATCTTATTCCTCTGAGAGGAGGGCAGAGGGAGAGAGGAGGGAGAGAGAGGGGGTAGAAGGAGATGGAGGGAGAGAGGGAGGGAAGTATGGAGGCACCGGAGGAAAGAGAGGGAGGAGAGAGAGGGGGGGAAGGAAAAAGACAGAGCGAGAGAGAGAGACTGCCAGGATGTCCTCAGCTAAGAGCCCCAGCTGCTCCCTTCCCCTACAACCTACCCTTTAATGAGCTCCTTGAAGCTAGTGCTGGAGTTAGCACACTATGCTAGTCACATATTTGAATATTTCTTACCACTCGGTGCCATACCTCAGTGACCCCTCTTCAATCCCCATGTCCCTTAACACCTAGCGTCATTAAAACATTTTAAGCTAGTCAACAAAGCAACGATAAGTGGGTTAGTGCAGAATCTAAAGATTGGATTAGCTTGAATATGAATCGCAGGAGGCCCGGACCGAGCATCTGTGGCTGTCAGGAGGGCTGACAGGCGTCGAGACAAGTCACTCTGACAACCGCAGAGAGAGAGAGAGAGTCCATTCTCCACAGAGAGAGAGAGAGTCCATTCTCCACAGAGAGAGATTAGGCTCAGCTCATTTTAGCATTTTTGCATTCTTTAGCGTTAGCCGACAAGCTCCTGTTTAACCTTGCAAGGTGGCAGTCCCCTTGTTAGAGGAATTAGAGAAAGCAGGTTAACTGACTATTTAGCATAAACTGTGCTGTTGACCCAATAGCACTCTTCATAAAAGCGTTGTCAAACCCAACTAGCTCTCACGGTTGCAAGTCAGAATTAGATGTTAATCCATATTTATTAAATGTCAAATTTTGAAGTTGTTGCAAATGTCAAAATTCGAAGTGTTTAAGGTTAAGTTCCTAAATAACTCAGCATTTTTAAGTTTAGGGTTAAGTTTAGGCGTTAACTCAGAAATCTTAAGATTAAGCATTAACTCCGAATGGTTAAGATTTGTGATAGGCTTAAAACAAAAATCTCAGAAACAACTTTCTATCGCTGGATTCGAACTTGCAACCTTTGGAGTATTTGAATCGGGCTTATCTCTCTGCCATCCCTATCCACAACGCCGCAGCATAACCCAAACCTACCTGAAGGTAACAGCGCTCACTGTTGCCCCTAGTGGCTGGTTTCCACCTCATCTCCTGACGTCCTCAGACGTGGACAGACGTCGAACACTGACTTGTATCACCGGTGACCTGGCTGGTCAAACCGGTCTTAATCTGGTGAAAAACGGAGCCTTTAAAAACCACAGCAATGGGCGGTTTGTGTTGGCGTTATAGATTTATTTGAACTACATATCACTGTTTTGTAAACACATTTTACGTTTGGCCTTGTAATTGGTACTCTTCAGGAAAGTAATACTTTTTTAGCTCTGAATATTGGTGCGTACTTTAAATGATCTTGACAATAGTATGTATCTGATTCTGACCATGTCTTTATTTATATTTTAAGCAGAGAGGATAACCACTGTCTAAATTACTGATGAGCTTTTAGTGAACTAAATGTCTGCCTCGTCCATCCCTCCCTCCTCCCTCTGAATAGGGCTCATTCTCTCGTTAAAGGAATCCCTTTTTCATGGAGACTGATCAATATAACACATTAATCCTGCTGTTCGGGACGACGCGTCATTTGGCTGTGATGAATGAACTAACACAGCCTTCTCTCCTCTCTCTTCTTCTTCTCTCCTCTCTCTTCTTCTTCTCTCCTCTCTCTTCTTCTTCTCTCCTCTCTCTTCTTCTTCTCTCCTCTCTCTTCTTCTTCTCTCCTCTCTCTTCTTCTTCTCTCCTCTCTCTTCTTCTTCTCTCCTCTCTTCCTCTCCTTCTCTCTCTCCTCTCGTCTCTTCTCTCTTCCTCGCTTCTCCTTTCTTTCTGTCGCTTCTCCTCTTTTCTTATTTCTTCTTGTACTACTTTCTTGTCTCCTGTCTTTGCTCACCTCTCACCCTCATACCGTTCCTCCCTCTCTCCTCTCCTCTCCAGATCCTAACCTACACAGAGGGCCTTCATGGTAAATGGCTGTTCACAGAGATCAGGGCTGTCTTCTCCAGACGTTACTTGCTACAGAACACTGCTCTGGAGATTTTCATGGCCAACAGAAGTAAGACCCACAACCAGCATATTTTATTCTAATATTATTCAGTAGAATCACAACCCTTAAATTATGAGTTATTATGAGTTTGGATTTGAATCTGAAAGACAAATGAGTGAAATGTATCTTTGCCAGGATCTTTTTGAAAGAGTATAGATTTGATGTTGGGATTTATTTCTACATGATTTAGAATTTGAAGCTGCTCCATTATCTGTGGAAACCAAGCCATGGATTGACAGAACTTGTTTGCCTTCCTCTGTAGCTGCGGTCATGTTCAACTTCCCAGATGCAGGCACGGTCAAGAAGGTGGTCCAATGCCTCCCTCGCGTGGGGGTGGGCACCAACTTTGGCCTCCCACAGACCAGGTCAGTCTATTTTGTTCTCTCTCTCTCTCGCTCTCTCTCTCTGTCTCTCTCTGCGGTGGAGGGTTGGTATGTGTTCATCCCCACTTTCTCTCGTCAGCTGACACTAAATACTTGTGGGCTTAGAGTGTAACACCGTCACGCTTCAGCACGTTCTGAGAAAACCACCACAGAAAGAGTGGAAAACATATACAGACACACACATATATATATATATACACACACACTCACACAGTCCAAGGTATAGAGTGGGCACCCCCCCCAACTCTCTCCCTCTTCTTGCCTTCTTATGACTGCATGTCTGCAGCACCCTGCCATAGCCAAGTCCAGCCTGTGTACTGCACTGTCATGGCTGTAGCCAAGCCAAAGACAGAATGGAAATTGAGAAATGTCCAAGACAATTCCCAAGGAGTATCCCAGTGTTTTGCTGCATAGTTGGCGTGATAGTGATATGTACCATCCATTTTGTAACCCATGAGAGAGTGTTGAAATGTGTGTTTTTGTAAGAGTCAGATTGTGTGGATCTGTTTGTTTTTGTGTCCTGTGTGTGTGTGCACAGACATGCTTGTGGGAGGGAGAGCGAGAGTGTGTCAGTCCCATTAATCATCATGGTGTAGCTCAGCCTAGGGGCACCGTGTCTCTTTTGACCTGGAGACTACTGTACAGCCCAGTCCTGTTCTCACACCATTACTACTCCCTCAGCATTACATTATACAGCCTTTACCACAACCTGCAGTACCTCTACCACAATGTTTACCACAACCTGCAGTACCTCTACCTCAATGTTTACCACAACCTGCAGTACCTCTACCTCACATTGTTTACCACAACCTACTGTACCTCTACCTCACACTATAATGTTTACCACAACCTGCAGTACCTC
Organism: Oncorhynchus mykiss; assembly: GCF_057628025.1. Lineage (NCBI taxonomy): Eukaryota > Metazoa > Chordata > Actinopteri > Salmoniformes > Salmonidae > Oncorhynchus > Oncorhynchus mykiss. Next base: position 68,379,994 of record NC_143031.1, read on the forward strand.
TACCTCACACTATAATGTTTACCACAACCTGCAGTACCTCTACCTCACATTGTTTACCACAACCTACTGTACCTCTACCTCACACTATGTTTACCACAACCTGCAGTACCTCTACCTCACACTATAATGTTTACCACAACCAGCAGTACTTCTACCTCACACTATAATGTTTACCACAACCAGCAGTACTTCTACCTCACAATATAATGTTTACCACAACCAGCAGTACCTCTACCTCACACTATAATGTTTACCACAACCTGCAGTACCTCTACCTCACACTAGAATGTTTACCACAACCAGCAGTACTTCTACCTCACACTATAATGTTTACCACAACCAGCAGTACCTCTACCTCACACTATAATGTTTACCACAACCAGCAGTACTTCTACCTCACAATATAATGTTTACCACAACCAGCAGTACTTCTACCTCACACTATAATGTTTACCACAACCAGCAGTACCTCTACCTCACACTATAATGTTTTCCACAACCTGCAGTACCTCTACCTCACACTATAATGTTTACCACAACCAGCAGTACCTCTACCTCACACTAGAATGTTTACCACAACCAGCAGTACCTCTACCTCACACTAGAATGTTTACCACAACCAGCAGTACTTCTACCTCACACTATAATGTTTTCCACAACCTGCAGTACCTCTACCTCACACTATAATGTTTTCCACAACCTGCAGTACCTCTACCTCACACTATAATGTTTTCCACAACCTGCAGTACCTCTACCTCACACTATAATGTTTACCACAACATCACATCCACACCAGTGTTGCAATAATATTTCCCTAATATTCAGTGAGTTTTCTTTAGGTATATCGACTACCTAGGCTTCACCCCAACCTCTTTTCACTATACATTAATGTCTCAAAAACATTGAACCTAACATTCAGACAGCATTTTAAGTACCTATAAAGAAACAAGATTTCCCTAGCAGTTGTTCTCTGGCCAAACCTTCATATGGTTTAGCATTTGATCAAGACAAAGTAGATTGTGGACTACAGGAAAAGGAGGACCAAGCACGTCCCCGTTCTCATCGACGGGACTGTAGTGGAGAAGGTTGAGAGCTTCAAGTTCTTTGGTGTCCACAACACCAACAAACTATCATGGTCCAAGCACGCCAAGACAGTCGTGAAGAGGGCACAACAAAACCTATTCCCCCTCAGGAGACTGAAAAGATTTGACATGGGTCCTCAGATCCTCAAAAGGTTCTACAGCTGCAACATCGAGAGCATCATGAGTGGTTGCATCACTGCCTGGTATGGCCACTGCTCAGCCTCTGACCGCAAGGCACCACAGAGGGTAGTGCGTATGGCCCAGTACATCACTGGGGCCAAGCTTCCTGCCATCCAGGACCTATATACCAGGCGGTGTCAGGGGAAGGCCCTAAAAATGGTCAAAGACTCCAGCCACCCTAGTCATAGACTGTTTTCTCTGCTACTGCACGGCAAGCGGTACCAGAGCGTCAAGTCTATGTCCAAGAGGCTTCTACTTCTACCCCCAAGCCATAAGACTCCTGAACATCTAATTAAATGGCTACCCAGACTATTTTCATTGCCCCCCCCCCCTCTCTTTTTACACTGCTGATACTCTCTGTTATCTATGCATAGTCACTTTAATAACTCTACCTACATGTACATATTATCTCAATTACCTTGACTAACCACATTGACTCTGTACCGGTACCCCCTGTATATAGCCTGTACATTGACTCTGTACCGGTACCCCCTGTATATAGCCTGTACATTGACTCTGTACCGGTACCCCCTGTATATAGCCTGCACATTGACTCTGTACCGGTACCCCCTGTATATAGCCTTGCTAATATTTTACTGCTGCTCATTAATTAATTAAAACATTATTAGGGCTATTAGGGCTTTTAAGTAAGCATTTCACTGTAAGATCTACACCTGTTGTATTCCACACATGTGACACATCCAATTTGATTTTAGCTGCCTTGTATATAATTCAGAGATGCCCTAACGTTTGTTCAGTGTTTTGAAGCTATAAACTGGGAGTTGTAAAGGGGTGATTGTGACTTTCTGCTGGCTTAATGACTATAATCTCACACTGTGACAGTGATTTATTCCATCATTTGCCTTTGTTTTAATTGGATTGGGGGTCATTTGTTTAAGTCCCATAGCATACATCATGCTTCGGGGCCTGTGCGTGTTGCGGGGGGATCAGTGTGTGTATCTGCTTGAGAAGAAGAATTAACCCTACTCATTGCATATTTGTCTTTTTCATTTAGTGTGCCTAAATATCAATACCTATTTCATATTGGAACATTTGCATTTAGAGACTTTACTAAGACCTTGGACTGAATCAGATTTATAATTAAATCTGGAAATCTTGAAACACACCAATCCTCTGGTATGATTAGGTTATGTTTTCATAATTCACAGTGGGTCTGAAATGTTGTTCTTTGAAGGTGTTGTCAATGTCTTGTTTGCCAGCACTTATGGACTGGAATACAGCCCGGTATCTAACCAGAGAGCCCGGTATCTAACCAGAGAGCCCAGTATCTAACCAGAGAGCCCGGTATCTAACCAGAGAGCCTGGTATCTAACCAGAGAGCCCGGTATCTGACCAGAGAGCCCGGTATCTGACCAGAGAGCCCGGTATCTGACCAGAGAGCCCGGTATCTGACCAGAGAGCCCGGTATCTGACCAGAGAGCCCGGTATCTGACCAGAGAGCCCGGTATCTGACCAGAGAGCCCGGTATCTGACCAGAGAGCCCGGTATCTGACCAGAGAGCCCGGTATCTGACCAGAGAGCCCGGTATCTGACCAGAGAGCCCGGTATCTGACCAGAGAGCCCGGTATCTGACCAGAGAGCCCGGTATCTGACCAGAGAGCCCGGTATCTGACCAGAGAGCCCGGTATCTGACCAGAGAGCCCGGTATCTGACCAGAGAGCCCGGTATCTGACCAGAGAGCCCGGTATCTGACCAGAGAGCCCGGTATCTGACCAGAGAGCCCGGTATCTGACCAGAGAGCCCGGTATCTGACCAGAGAGCCCGGTATCTGACCAGAGAGCCCGGTATCTGACCAGAGAGCCCGGTATCTAACCAGAGAGCCCGGTATCTAACCAGAGAGCCCGGTATCTAACCAGAGAGCCCGGTATCTGACCAGAGAGCCCGGTATCTGACCAGAGAGCCCGGTATCTGACCAGAGAGCCCGGTATCTGACCAGAGAGCCCGGTATCTGACCAGAGAGCCCGGTATCTGACCAGAGAGCCCGGTATCTGACCAGAGAACCCGGTATCTGACCAGAGAGCCCGGTATCTGACCAGAGAGCCCGGTATCTGACCAGAGAGCCCGGTATCTGACCAGAGAGCCCGGTATCTGGTGGGCAAACTACCTGCCCTCCAGGACACCTACACCACCCGATGTCACAGGAAGGCCATAAAGATCATCAAGGACATCAACCACCCGAGCCACTGCCTGTTCACCCCGCTATCATCCAGAAGGCGAGGTCAGTACAGGTGCATCAAAGCTGGGACCGAGAGACTGAAAAACAGCTTCTATCTCAAGGCCATCAGACTGTTAAACAGCCACCACTAACACTGAGTGGCTGCTGCCAACACACTGACACTGACTCAACTCCAGCCACTTTAATAATGGGAATTGATGGGAAATGATGTAAATATATCACTAGCCACTTTAAACAATGCTACCTTATATAAATGTTACTTACCCTACATTATTCATCTCATACGCATACGTATATACTGTACTCTATATCATCGACGGTATCCTTATGTAATACATGTATCACTAGCCACTTTATACTATACTATGCCACTTTGTTTACATACTCATCTCATTGTACATACTGTACCCGATACCATCTACTGTATCTTGCCTATGCTGCTCTGTACCATCACTCATTCATATATCCTTATGTACATATTCTTTATCCCCTTACACTGTGTACAAGACAGTAGTTTTGGAATTGTTAGATTACTTGTTATTACTGCATTGTCGGAACTAGAAGCACAAGCATTTCGCTACACTCGCATTAACATCTGCTAACCATGTGTATGTGACAAATAAAATTTGATTTGATTTGATTTGAGAGCCCGGTATCTGACCAGAGAGCCCGGTATCTGACCAGAGAGCCCGGTATCTGACCAGAGAGCCCGGCATCTCACCACACAGCCCGGCATCTCACCACACAGCCCGGCATCTCACCACACAGCCCGGCATCTCACCACACAGCCCGGGATGTAACCAGGCAGTGTGTGTTCTTCCTCCTCCAGGCGTATCTCCCAGGCCAGTCCCAAGCAGCTCTACAAGGCCTCCAACATGACCCAGCGCTGGCAGCGCAGAGAGATCTCCAACTTTGAGTACCTGATCTTCCTCAACACCATCTCTGGTAAGACCAGTGTTACCCCACTGTCACTGGACTGTCACCATAGGGAATGACAACACACCCAGCTATTATGAACATATGTGGTAAATGATATAAACTCTGTTTGGCCAATATGGTTTCATCCTCTGACTTCATTTTCTTCATAGTTTGAGACTGACTAATTTGAGACTGTTGTGACCGCCCCCCCCCTATGTCTCCCTCCCTCCCTCCAGGTCGTACGTACAATGACCTGAATCAGTACCCCGTCTTCCCCTGGGTCATCACGAACTACGACACTGCAGACCTGGACCTCACTCTGCCCAGCAACTACAGAGACCTGTCCAAGGTAACACACCCACACACACTTAGGAAGAAAGAGACGCCTCGCTGAAGACAGGCTCTCTGGGACTAGCTGAGTCAGCGCTGATAGAAGGTCCTATAAGGCTATGAGGGAGTATGTAGGGGAGTTGTGGCTGGAATGATTAGCTGGCTGTTTGTTAATCACTGCCCACTCCCCTGGCCTGAGTAGTGGCTGTGTAATTGCGATTGATCATAGTTAAGTAAGACGTCTCTTTAATCACTTGGTGCTGATAGCCATCTCTGTACAACACACAGCAGAGAGGAAAGAACAGCTTCTCTCTCTCTCTCTCTTTCTCTCTCCTCTCTCTCTCTCTCTCTCTCTCTCTCCCTCCTGTTCCTCTCTCTCTTTCTCTCTTTCTCTCTCTTTCTCTCTCTTTCTCTCTCTCTCTTTCTCTCTCTCTCTTTCTCTCTCTCTCTTTCTCTCTCTCTCTTTCTCTCTCTCCTCTCTCTCCTCTCCTCTCTCTCTCTCTCTCCTTCTCTCTCTCTCCTTCTCTCCCTCTCCTCTCTCTCTCCTTCTCTCTCTCTCTCTCTCTCTATTTCTCTCTCTCTCTCTCTCTCTCTCTCTCTCTCTCTCTCTCTCTCTCTCTCTCTCTCTCTCTCTCTCTCTCTCTCTCTCTCTCTCTCTCTCTCTCTCTCTCTCTCTCTCTCTCTCTCTCTCTCTCTCTCTCTCTCTCTCTCTCTCTCTCTCTCTCTCTCTCTCTCTCTCTCTACTGACTAAAGGCGTCCTCATACATAGGTTTGATTTGCTCCTAGCAGAACTCTGCTAGGTGAAGTGAACGTATGTGCTTGCATACTACCTTAAAATGCCTTACCTTGAAAAAGTGGCAATATTTGTCCCTCTTGAGATGCAGTAGTCATTAAACTTCCTCAAAATAGTCAGTTAATCTAAAATATCTCAATAAATCTGTAATTCATTTTGGTGTTTTTACAGAGGAGGTATTTTTTACATCTAAGATGTTTGGTGCAGAATTTCTCAACAACAACAACGTGCATGAAAACTAGTCATCTGTCGTTGAATGACAACACACTTCTTTGAAGAATGCCTACTGTTGACCAATCACTGACGAAGGGGCGTAGACTTCGGATACCGAACTTCAACAAGCCTAAAAAAAACTAAATGTGTGTGCCCGAACAGCCAGGGGGGGAAAAATGCAGAAAGCTGTCAAACACCAACACTTCACAAAAACGTCATAAAATGTTGTCATAATCTATGCAGAAACTGTTTCGACTAGGAAGCATACGTTAAGGGGTACTCTTAGACGGTATCACTGCTTACACACCTATAGAGGAAGTCATGTAATACCAAGACTCCATTTTGTATTTGACCTGGACAGAAGTCTAAAATTGCATTTCCTCTTTCCTGTGCAGAACTCCATTATTTACTAATTGAAGTCACAGTCTTAAGTCCCCTCCGCCGCTCCCTCTGAAGTGAAGGAATGCTCTCTACAGATGATTAAGCTTAGAACAGTTGAAGATGTCTTACTCTCCCCCCCTGATGCTTTTAAAACACACACACACTTTTAAAAGGCCCATCTCCAAAGCTTGCCAGTCGCAGCAGCCCCAGAACGGCCATTAATTATGTGTAATGGCGCCCAATGGTGGGAGGACAGAGGATTACTTTGAGAGTGAGATGATGGAGCGCCCGTGTCTGGCTTAAGCCCAAATGGCTGAATAAATCAGCCGGGCCACAGGAAACAACAGGCATGTGCAGTAATGGACAGGCAGAGTATACCTGGGAAATAATGCACTCTAGAGCCACACAGAGTTGGCCATTCACTTTTAATGGTGCGCCTGGCCCAAGTCTGCCCTGGCTGGCAAAGGATTCTGAGGTGGAGGTGGAATGCAGACGCGTCCATCTTGCTATGACTGAGGATGGATTCAGCTGGAGTGAATGCATGCTCTCTTGAGAAGACTTCTATGGCCTTTTTGTGAACTGTCATTGCCACAACTGCTTCTCGACTTCCATACACACCCACACACTCATCCTGTCATGCACATCAACACCGTCCTCCAAGCAGCCCTCCTTTGACCAGTCCTCCCATCTTCGTTTCTCTCCCTCTACCTCCCTTGTGTAGTGTTTCCCACCATGCGGCTGTGTACCCCCCTCGCTCTGTTTATTTGTGCTTCATTTTGCCCACGAGGCTGACACATGACAGCCATAGCAGCCTCTATCCCCTCCTCCCTCCCCCTCATCCCCCTCTTCCTCCAGAGTTTGGACAGCTCAGCCTCTGTGCTCAGTCGAGCCTCAACGCCCCAGGGAGAAACTGAGCAGCAGAGAGAGGGAGGGAATGAGATAGAACAAGGGGAGAGAGAGGGAGAACGACAGAACAAGGGGAAGGAGGAGAGGAGTGTGGGCAGACTTTTTTGTTTCACCCCCCCCTCTCTCTGCCTCTCCCTATCCCTCTACTCTCTCTGCCTCTCCCTATCCCTCTCTACTCTCTCTGCCTCCCTCATCCCCCCATTATCATTGAAGAGCGAGGGAGTGAAGGAAGGAGAGACGCGGGGCCGACCAATCTTTACTACACCAGTTTTATTCATGCTGTTGACATGGTGTGATATCAGTGTATGACCAGTGGAGCGTGGCAGACTGCATCGTCTGGGAAAGGACAGCCGCTCCGACGCTCGGTACTCCTCCTCTATTGGCTGCGCGTTTAGTTTGGTTCGTCATAATCCCCCCTTCTGATATCTCTCCTTCTCTCTCTCCTCTTTTACTTGAGGTTGGAGCGTTGGGCCAGTAAACGAAAGGTTGCTGGTTCGAATACCGGAGCTGACAAGATGAACATAAAAAATATTTAAAAATCTGCCGCTGTGCCCTTGAGCAAGGCACTTAACCCTAAATGCTCCAGGGTTGCTGTACAATGGCGACCCCGGCCGTGACCCCACTCCCTGCGGGTCTCTCAGGGAGAGTTGGGATATGCAAAAAAACACATTTCCATTATACCCTTGTGTGTAACAGGACAAATATACGCACCTCCCAAATTATGTCTTCCCTCCCTCCCTCCCCCTCTCATGTCGTGCTCTGCTTTGATAGAAACAGGTCATGCGAGAGCCCTGTGACATTGAGAGGCTGAAATTGCCACGAATGCCCGTGTGTCGCACACTGTCGTGCGTGTGCGTGCGCGAGTGCATGTCCTCACAAATGTATGTTCCTTCTGTCAGAGCGATTCCGTTCATACCCCGGGGCTCTTTCTCATCCTAAACTCTAACCTCGGTCTGACATGAATTGCCAGCCCAGAGATAACATTGTAGTCACCACGATAAGGACACGGTCTTACACTAGACAACCTTAGTCCCTATCTAGTGCACTACTTTTGGACGCCCCTATGTTATGAATAGGGTGACGTTTGGGACGCACGCCTGCTCTAACGTTGAGAGCATTTTTAAACAGGCAATTTGGAAGGACTCCTGAAACGGGATGCTTGAACGAGGTGTTGACCTGGACAGGTTTGGGGTCCTGTATTTGCAATGTAGCAAAAACAACGCAGCTTTATATTGAGCGGTTCCAGGGCTCTCGTACTTTGGCACCGTGCGGGGGGCTAATGGGGTATTGATTTCAAGATGCGTCCCATATGTTTTCTGACACCCCTCAAACACCACGTCATTCTCACTGTTTAAATAGGACATTCTATATAAACAGTCCTCTCAAAACCACAGTTTGATTTATGTCTCAAGGCTCTCTGGCAAAGCTCAGACTGAGCCTTCCTAAATGAGCGATTTATTTTGTCAAATAATCCTTAAATGTGGAAACATTGTAGTTTGTTGTATCACTGCTGACCCTTATAATTTGGAGAGATGTAATGGTTAACCATATGCTACTGTCTGGTTTCTGCTCATCTTGATAGACATTTTTTGCCTTTGATGTCTTTGACATTTGAATGTCACAAGGAAAGATTGTTTGTATTATCCAGTTGACGTTAGGTTTGATTTTGGTTAACTGTTGAATGGTTTTATTTGTGTCTGTGATCAGAGTCCTTTGATAACATAAATCTCTATTTGATCTGCAAACGGTATATGAACACAATGTGTGATGCACTTCCTGTTGTTCCAATATGTTAGAGGATTTAGCGTCACGTAAAAGATTACACATCACCGACACCATCTTGTATAGTTTTTATTTTATTTAACTAGGCACGTCAGTTAAGAACAAATTCTTATTTACAATGACAACCCACCCCGCCCAAACCCGGATGACGCTGGGCCAATTTGTGCACCGCCCTATGGATCTCCCAATCATGGCCAGTTGTGATACAGCCTGGAATCGAACCAGGGTCTGTAGTGACGCCTCTAGCATAGTTGAGTGGCTATGGGTAGCAGTGGGCTAGCATAGTACTTTATAAGTGTAAGCTAATTCTATGGTGTAATAATGATGCTAAAATAACCATTTCCCAACACCTTCCTAATCTACATTCTGGATGAACAACAGATAAAACCGTTATCCAAGATTAAAGTCTCCCATATTCTCCTCTTTGAAGCAGTAACACCATCTAACTCTGTCCATGGTTTATTCTAATCTCATTCAAAGTCTAATTAAAAACCACGATAGCAGCTCATTTATCCGAGCGCTCGCGAAAGCACTATTCGCAGGCACCGCCTGAACATATTAGCCCAATGGGCAGCGTTCACTCGATCAGAGCACTCCTCACCGGGGACGGGCCTGATGTACGACGCTGTCACCACCGCTCTATTGTACCGCCGCGCATCGCTCTCCACCCGGCCGTAATTTACAGCAGTAAACAATGTAGAGTGTAGAGCACTCTCTCTCTCTCTCTCCCTCTCACGCGCTCTCTCTCCCTCTCTCACGCTCCCTGTCTCTCACGCTCCCTGTCTCTCACGCTCCCTCTCTCTCACGCTCCCTCTCTCTCACGCTCCCTCTCTCTCACGCTCCCTGTCTCTCACGCTCCCTCTCTCTCACGCTCCCTCTCGCTCCCTCTCTCTTGCACTCTCGCTTAATTTTTCTCTCTCTCGCTCTCTCTCTCTCGCGCTCTCTCTCTCGCGCTCTCTCTCTCTCTCGCGCTCTCTCTCTCTCGCGCTCTCTCTCTCGCGCTCTCTCTCTCTCGCGCTCGCTCTCTCGCTCTCTCTCTCTCCTGCTCTCCGCTCTCTCTCCTGCTCTCTCTATCCCCCCTCTCTCTCTCTCCTGCTCTCTGCTCTCTCTCTCTCTCCTGCTCTCTCTATCCCCCTCTCTCTCTCTCTCCTGCTCTCCGCTCTCTCTCTCCTGCTCTCTCTATCCCCCCTCTCTCTCTCTCTCTCTCTCCTGCTCTCTCTCTCTCCTGCTCTCTCTATCCCCCCTCTCTCTCTCTCTCTCCTGCTCTCCGCTCTCTCTCTCTCCTGCTCTCTCTATCCTCTCTCTCTCTCTCTCCTGCTCTCCTGCTCTCCGCTCTCTCTCTATCCCCCCTCTCTCTCTCTCTCTCCTGCTCCCCCCGCTCTCTCTCTCTCCCGCTCTCCCCCTATCTCTCTCTCCCACCCCCCCCCTCTCTCCCCACCCTCTCACTGTCCCCCCCCTGTCTCTCGTGCTCTCTCTATCCCCCCCCTCTCTCTTGCTCCCCCCTGTCTCTCGTGCTCTCTTTTATTCTCGCTCTCATTGCAGTGCACTCAATCTCTTTTTTTACATTTTATATTCCTCTTCCAGCCTTTTCTTTTTTTAATGAGCTCTACGTTATTACTGCAATAAATCAGTCCAATCGTTGTACTGTATAATTCAGCGTGTGTACTCCCACCCCCAGTAGCCCTGGGTAAGCCAATAGTGTGTCACTGTCAGCACAGCCCAGCACACTGTGTCGGCATGAGGCGGTGTGTGTGTTGGCGTGTGTGGGGGATTGTGTGTGTTCCTGTTCTTTTCTGGTTGTTGGAGTATAAGGAAGGTAATTGGGTACCGTCTTGAATGGGTGCACCCTTGGATACAATCAGACACACACACCATTACACCCACCCGACACAGTAACAGCAGCATCAGATCAATAGCCTCTCCCCAGTCTGGACGAGGCCTCCCATGACAGCACTATGATATGAGAGAGGGCCTATCGATCCACCAGCCAGTGCTTCATCTTCAAAAGGCCATCATTCCATTACCATTGATCAGAGAGGAGGTGTGTTTGGAGCGAGGGATGAAGAGGAGGAGGGCTAATAGAAGACTAATACAAATTGAACGGGTAAAAAAGTGATTTCTATAAATGAGCATTTAAATAATAAGCCAGGCTCAGCCAGGTATTGGTTTCTCTGAGATCAATGGGAAATTAATGCAACTGATCCATTTTTTAGACCCACAATGGATGCTGCTTCTCCTGACTAGTATATTAGCTACAGATTAATAAAAATGGAAGAAGGAACCTCCCGGCCCTTGCTATTGATGTTCCTAGGCCTCCTTTCATCGCAACACATTCGTTCTCTCTGACAGACTAGCTGCAGGGGGTTGTGTTTCAGGGCTATGAAGTGAAATGCTGTTGGAATGGATTGATCCTCAGAACAACACAGCATCTAATATTCATTCGACGAACGCACAAAGGTTACTAACATCATTTGAATATATAGGCCCTGTGTTTTGAAGCAATGTCTGCTCTCTGAAAGCTAAAATAGTTCAATGTACTGTGTTATATGTGTTTCTTCTTTTTGTACTGCCACTCATTCTCTCTGTTTCTCTTTTATCTCTATCAGTCTCTGTTGTAATAACGTTGTCTTTCTCCTCACAGCCCATTGGTGCCCTGAACCCCAAGAGGGCGGCGTTCTTCAACGACCGCTATGAATCCTGGGAGGACGACCAGGTGCCCAAGTTCCACTACGGAACCCACTACTCCACCTCCTCTTTCACCCAGATGTGGCTGCTGCGCATCGTAAGTTAACTGTCCCCCAACTATATCCACCCCACCTACCCCCAGGTAGCCTAGCGGTTAGAGCGTCGGGGCCAGTAACCGAAATGTCACTGGTTCTAAATCCCGAGCCGCCGAGGTGAAAAATCTGTCGACGTGTCCTTGAACAAGGCACTTTACCCAAATGTTCTCCAGGACTGCCGTACTGCTATGGCTGACCCTGTAGAACAACACATTTCACTGCACCTATCCGGTGAAAATGTCTCGCTTGTAAAAAATGTATTTTATTTATTTTTTTCTCGACACATTAAAATTGCAAAATACTTATTTTGACCTCAATGGTTCAACTTGGTCCATTTTAAGGTTAAATGAAAGTACTGAATCCCACCACGATGTGTATAGAATAGGATTTAGGCCTTCATTTCTGTCACTGCTTTATGAAAAACAGATTGCATTTAGAAATGAATGCATTACAGTTGCCACCTACCCGTCATGGTGTAAAATTTACTACCTATTCATCATTAGACTTGTAGCACGCCCCATTGCAGCTAATTGTTGTTTTCTAATTGGCCATGGATACATAGAGAGTCAGGTTGATTTATGTCACAGTGAAATACAGGCTCCATCTACACGCTAACGTATGCACAGTGTGTTGTCCCTGGCTGGCCTTGGTTATTTCTATGTTGTGCTGCTCGTAAAACAGCACGCCGAAGCTAAATTCATAACGTGTTTCTTTCTGTGTGTCTTTGCAACATAAGAGGAACTCAGAAATTATAGTCTTCAATTGAACTATGTTTAATGAGGGGCTATTATTCTGTACTGTTTTTTAAACTTCTGCTTCAAACTACTCAATCTAAAGATTTCATGAAGTTATCTTTCTCCCACGTGGTGCTGTTGATAGTGTTTTGTTATATTGGTCACTGTATGTAACCCTCATACAGCCGATATCAGACAACACTCTCTGTTCCATCCACAGGGGACCATTCTGCCATACAGGGAGGGAGTCTAACCTTCTTCCAGGGCCCTTGAATTGTCCTGTAATTGTCCCTGGAGCTCCCTATGGAAACAACCATTGATCCCATCACATCATTAGCTGGCTTATTACTGGCTTATTTTAAATCCACTTTACCAAATGCCTTTCAATTCTAGTGTCAACGTATGGATGGGATAGGAAGCCCAAATGAACACTAAGGCTGACCTTAAAAGTCCCGGTCCTGTATTCAAAATCATCTCAGAGTAAGAGTGCTGATCTAGAATCAGGTCCCCACCGTGTCCATATAATCTTATTCATTATGAAACTGATCCTAGATCAGTACTCTGAGTTCATTTTGGACTAATTGTCCGTGTAGTTTCCTGTGTAGTTGTAGTAGTGTTAGCCTGGCTAATTGTGTCCATCTCACTCAGGGGCTGTTGTTTCAGAGGGGCGGTCTGTTGTTTCAGAGGGGCGGTCTGTTGTTTCAGAGGGGCGGTCTGTTGTTTCAGAGGGGCGGTCTGTTGTTTCAGAGGGGCGGTCTGTTGTTTCAGGGGGGCGGTCTGTTGTTTCAGGGGGGCGGTCTGTTGTTTCAGGGGGGCGGTCTGTTGTTTCAGGGGGGCGGTCTGTTGTTTCAGGGGGGCGGTCTGTTGTTTCAGGGGGGCGGTCTGTTGTTTCAGGGGGGCGGTCTGTTGTTTCAGAGGGGCGGTCTGTTGTTTCAGAGGGGCGGTCTGTTGTTTCAACATGGGCCAGCATCCTTTAGAGCACTTTTGACACCCTGTAGACTGGATTCCTGAGTGATTAAGGCTGTTTTGAGGGGGTATACTCAGTGTACACATTCAGACTCATTTTACCATAGTATAAAAATGCTTAATCATAAGGATTTGGGGTCAAATGCAATTTCTTCTTCTCCTTTTTCTCAAATGTACAGTACACTACAGTGTCACAGCACACTATTAGGAGGATATGTGGATAACTGATCATTCTCTCATTCTTCTTCTCTCATTCTCTTCTCTCGTTCTCTTCTCTCGTTCTTCTTCTCTAATTTTCCAGGAACCCTTCACCACCATGTTCCTCAACTTCCAGGGAGGGAAGTTTGACCATGCTGACCGCACCTTCTCCTCCGTGTCCCGAGCCTGGAGGAACTGCCAGAGAGACACATCTGATGTCAAGGTAGCGACTCACACACACCCACACACACACTGCTGCCACCTCCTCACTGTGGAGCTAGCTGTTGAAAGACAGTGTACCAGAGTATCGACTAGAGAGGGCCTCTGCAGTCTGCACACTCCTCTGAACGTTCACACACAAGTTCACACACACCGAGACCCTCAACACTTCCAGACCATTCAGCAGCCCGCCAGTGTGAGTTGAGGCCACCACTGTCCAGACCCCAGGAGCCAGGGAACATACTAGGATAGGAGGAGAGGCCATTATTGTCCAGACCCCAGGAGCCAGGGAACATACTAGGATAGGAGGAGAGGCCCCCACTGTCCAGACCCCAGGAGACAGGGAACATACTAGGATAGGAGGAGAGGCCACCACTGTCCAGACCCCAGGAGCCAGGGAACATACTAGGATAGGAGGAGAGGCCACTATTGTCCAGACCCCAGGAGCCAGGGAACATACTAGGATAGGAGGAGAGGCCCCCACTGTCCAGACCCCAGGAGACAGGGAACATACTAGGATAGGAGGAGAGGCCACCACTGTCCAGACCCCAGGAGCCAGGGAACATACTAGGATAGGAGGAGAGGCCACTATTGTCCAGACCCCAGGAGCCAGGGAACATACTAGGATAGGAGGAGAGGCCACCACTGTCCAGACCCCAGGAGCCAGGGAACATACTAGGATAGGAGGAGAGGCCACCACTGTCCAGACCCCAGGAGACAGGGAACATACTAGGATAGGAGGAGAGGCCACCACTGTCCAGACCCCAGGAGCCAGGGAACATACTAGGATAGGAGGAGAGGCCACCACTGTCCAGACCCCAGGAGCCAGGGAACATACTAGGATAGGAGGAGAGGCCACCACTGTCCAGACCCCAGGAGCCAGGGAACATACTAGGATAGGAGAGGGTGGCATCAGTCTCTAAAGACTGGTTACCTTTTAGTTGTGATAAGTGTTTTGATAAAATTGTCTTTCTGTGTGGAAATAAACAGACTTTAGTTTGTTTGTCGTTGATGGATATCTATTGACAGTGATATCAGATTTTGCATATAATAAATAAGAATATGTTCTTAATATGCTCTTCAAAGCTAGGGAGTCAAATGTCAACATTATCTTCCAAACGTATTCCAAACAAACATTCAACTTTCAAATGACAACCTTTTCATTGAATTAGCCTAAAGCCTTCTCAAAGGCCCCTCTTCTCTCCCTCTCATCACCGGAGAGAGAAAGTGGCTAATCTAATGAGCAAACAAACACACTGGTCTAAAAACAACAAGCCCACTTCCTCACATCTTAAACCTCTCCACTCTACAAAACCTGACCTCAAACTGAAGGTCGGCCATTTTACGAGGCCTCTGGCTTCCATGGGGTCGACCCGGGGAGGCCTGGTGTAAATTTGTCCAGTCTGCGTTGGCGGCACGGGGGCCGGGGGTCTCCTTCAACCCCCCCCCCCCCCCTTGCCCTCTTAACAAGGTGGGGGAAATACAGGGGGCTTCCCCGCTACACTCTGGGCCCCGGTCCCTCCATTATGTTCAGTGGCCCCTGCTCTACTGTGGTCAGAGGCCAGCCTCTGTGATCCCCAATCCTGTCCTGTCACGTGTCACTGCAGGGGCCCCAGGCTCCCCCCCCCCCCAGTACACTTCAACAGTACACAGACGCGCACACACACACACACACACACACAACGATGCCTTTGGGCTAAGGCAAAAGGTCAGGAGGGGTCAGGGGATTGTGGCCGGAGGTCATCACGGTCTCTCCTACGCTACAGCCAGACTGGACTGGCGTCTTTAACCTGTTATCACCACATTATGCACTGGGATACAAAACAAACTACGACTTTTTCCCCCTTTAGAAGGAATATAAGGTTCTTAGAGTTTCCTACAATAGTCCTGAAGCTAAAGCTAAATGGTGTACTTAGCATGCTAAATTGATACATCTCATTTGTAACTCTTCTATGTTAACAAGGTGAATGAGATCATCCATGCGAGGAAAGAATGTTGTGTTATTTTGACGTAGCTAAACTCAACTCAACATGGAAGCTGTGCAGTGTTGAGCCTGGTCCTGCGTGTTTTGATGTAGAGTGGGGCTCTTGTGGTTGATCCACTGTGACAGGTCTAGACTGAGACCAAACTAGATTCTCTCTCTCTCTCCCTGGGCTTTCGCAATCAAGTGTTACCGGTAATGCGAGCCATATGTTTTATCATTGGAGGCGAAGCGCAATCAACCGTCAACTCCTTCCAACTCCCCCAGCCACCACTCCACCCGACCCAGGCCCAAAGAGCAGGCCAAGTCTACATTTGAAACAAGATGGCTGCCTGTACTCATAAATGTTTTAAGAGCGTGGGTCACTTGTTAAAAGAGGAGGGTTGGGGCCTTAGAGACCCAAACTGTAGCAGAGGATTGGTCTGACCCGCCATAAACCCAAAGCCCAGTGGAGAGGAGGCCCAATGTTCTGACCTGCCATCGACCCAAAGCCCAGTGGAGAGGGGGCCCAATGGGCCAAAGGTTCAATTCAAGGTTGACTGAAGGAGGGGGGAGGAGGCAGGGCAGCGGGGGGGAGGGTAGAAGGATTAGTTTGGACCTTTGATCAGTAGTCTCTGAAGCTTTCATGGTTGTATGACATGGATTGGTTGTGATGACAGAACATGTGCTTGGTTCTTTCTCTCCTGACTGAGCTCCCCTCCGGTCCATCTGTAGGTTTGGATATGTGGTTATGGACTGACACAGGGTATCTCTCCGGCTAGCTACCACCCCATGTCTCGGGTTACCACCCACACAACACATCTAGAGGAAACTCACTGGCATCCTGTCTAATCATGTATTTGTCTCCGTCCTGTTGGATGCAGTGAGGACTGTTCTCAGGTCTGAGCTTATAGACAGCCTTCCAGGGATTCTGTGTGTGTTGTTGTGTGCGTGCGTGTGTACATGTGCGTACATGCGTGCAGCCCTTACAGAACATCTCATCACATGCGCTGACCAGTTCCCAGCTCCTACCTGTAGCCTCTTTGCCAGTATGTATTTGCATGTCAGGTTGTCACACACAGCCATGTCACAGGGAGACGAGGACATGACCGATGGGTGTTGACTCTGGTCTGGTCATCCCTGATGTCAGAATGTCACCCTGTCTCTCTCTCTCTGTCCATCAGGACAGTGACCAGTCAGCAGGCCCAGTCACACTGTGTTCTGTCAAACAGTTCAGGGTCTTGTTCATTAAGTCCTACCGTAGCAAAACCTTGGCACTCCGTTTTGTACGTTTTGTGGCAACTGAACACGACCTAGGAGACGGTTCACTGGTTCAGCTCTAGTCAGACAGAACTGGGTTGTGTTCATTAAGGTTAGGGTTACACACACTGTAGCAAAAACATTTTGTAACTGAAAAAAAATCCCAAGTGTTCCTTATTGGACAAGTTCCGTTTCAGACAAGTAGTACCTCCCCGTCTCACTCTGTTTTCTTACGTTTTGTGCCAACTGAACGTGACCCAGGACACGTTACAAGACAACTGCTCCTCAATGCTTTATTAACAGGTTATTTTATTAGGAGTTACTCACTCATTAGCTATTGTTTTATAGTGGAATCAAATGAAGAGTTACACTTGTGTTGTGGCTTGTCTTCATACTTGCGGTGCTCTGTTTATATGTCTCATATACTGGCTGTGGATGTATCATGTTGAAATAGGAGTGCCTGCTCCATACGTAAATCCATGGTTCAATTCCCTGCTGTGGAATATGGCCGTAGTTCACGTTTGACACTTGTTATGTTGATGGGTAGGTTCAGTATATCACGAGGGGTAGATGTACGCCGATTAAACACGGGATTGACATTGGGTGTCGTGCTATTGTTTGTTGTACGTATCAGGAGGCGCCCGGAAGTGGGTTAATTCAACACGCGCTTACATTGTCCAGTCTTACCAGTTAGTTCCACGTGCCCACACACACTCCTAACGACGTTAGTGTTTTATTTCTGTTTGCGGGATGGCAAAGATTTATCACGATATGTTTTGGTTTGCCCCATAATCTAAACGTTTGTGTCTTTCTGTATATGAAGGCGTTTCATACACATTGAGGCTGAGCTATGGTTTGTTAGAAATGAAGCCGGGTTTAAGGTTTACACCCTCAAGGTCTTAACATTCGAGCTCTTCAGTTTACACGAACGTTGATGTTTTTTGGGGCCCATCGTGAAATGTCATAATTCCATAACGAAGTGTTCAACTGTGCACAGACACACAATCACATTGTGGTGAGTTCTGTGACCTGTCACTCCTTCTAATCCTTCAGAAAATCCTTTGAGAAGCATAGAAAATAGAACATCATATATTCTGTTTGGAGCTCTACGATTACAGACAACCCCCCTTTCAAAAAGCGTGGAATCCCCAGCGCGCGCACACACACACACACACGAAAGGTTTTGATGCCTTTTATCGGCCTGCCTGCTTGCAGCATGGTAGCAGGCAGACAGCAGATGAGCAGTCTGAAATGTAATTTCCATGAGTAATGGCACAGCTCAAGTGTTGCGACTAGCTTCTGACTAGCTGTCTGAGGGACGACAGTGGCAGTCCCAGATTAAAGGACCTTCCGCTCTCTCACACACTCACACACACACACACACACACACACACACACACACACACACTCATATATCCACATGCGTTCTAAATGTACTTTACACCGTGTCTTCTCTCTCTCTTTCTGTTAATGAACTCTCTCTCTAAACTGTAGCTTCTCACTCTGAAGGTCACAGTCCCCTGTTCTTTCTACCTGGCTGTCAGGACGTTGGGTCCTCAGTAGTCACATTCTAATGTCGTGTCCCACACACTGAGACTGGAGGCTGTATCACAGAGCATCTTGTCAGTGTTATTGGAATGAGGAAATGGCTTACTGTGATACTGTTCTCCCTAACTAAAAGGGGTGATTTATTGGCTACAAATGTGACAAAACTATTCTGAATGTACTGTATCCACTATCAGTACATGAACATGACATAACTTAGTGAAGGGACAGTTCAGGTTGGCTCTATAGTGTTAATGTCTGTCTGTCTGTCTGTCCAGGAGTTGACCCCGGAGTTCTACTACCTCCCTGAGATGTTTGTAAACGCCAACAACTACAGCCTGGGGGTGATGGAGGATGGGACTGTGGTGTCTGACGTGGAGCTGCCGCCCTGGGCCAAGACCCCCGAGGAGTTTGTACGCATCAACAGATTGGTACGTCACACACGCGCACACACACACATATGCAGTTACGCACGCACACACACACACACACACACACACACAGCAGTCCTCTTCCTCACATGTCATCAAACCACTCCTCTGAAGCCCCTCCTCCACGCTAGGCTAGCTTAGCAGGAAATGCTAATGAAAAGAGACTGTGTTATTTCCTGTCCAGCTCCGGTCCCTTCCTGTTACCTGAGCCTCCCGCTCCTCTGACATGACTCTGCTTTGTCTTTGATGACTCTGCTGGCAATCTCACATGGCCAAGGAGTTACTGAGGAGGATGATGTAGTGTCCTGTTTCTGATCTCTCCCTCCTGTCCCCAAGCACACCAGACCTGTGTATATTTAGTTGTTGTCAGAATTACTGTCGTAGTTTTATAGCACCACAGTGACTGCAGTGTCCTCTTACACACAGAGAAGCAGCAGAGATTGTGCTCAAGATTAGATTCCTCCTCTCTCCCATTTCAGAAGTTCCAGAAGGTCAAAAAGCTCCATGTTTTTCTGGTGTCATGCTCAAACTGTTTGTCACCTCTGTTTAAACCACTGCGTTGAAGATTGTAAAATAATACCGTCTCAAACAGTCTAATGGCTTCCTCCCCTCTCTCTCTCCTTTCCGAAACAAGGATTCACATAAACCACCCCTGACCCTTGAGATGCTCTCCCAGAGACATAGGGCAGAGCTAATAACCATGTAGCTATGTCCTGCCCTGCCACATAGTTTCATGATGCTACTCCTGGCATGTCTTTTAGGACCTAGACACTTCCCACCTCTCTCCAGTCTCTGCCCAGTGGTAGTAATGAGTGGCTGATGAGGCAGCAGGGAAGGCTGTGGTGATCAGGCTGTGGTGATCAGGCTGTGCTCTGTGACCTGTGTGGTCGTGTTAATCAGGACGCTGATGGGACTCAGCCCACGTCATTAATCACACAACCTAAGGTGTGACACGCCAACTCCACAGAGATGGGGGGGGTTCGGTAAGCACTCAGACACGCATACACATGTTGCTATCGTCAATGTACTCACACACATGCACATAGCCTCATTGCCACACACTCTCAGATGGACAGACCTTTGTCTGACACACACACACATAAGCATGTACACACACACACACACACATTTCCTTCCAGCTGGGTATGTTATCCCCAGTCAGATGGCTTGACTGTGGTGGTTAGACAGTTGGACATAGTACTGCTACAGCAGTGTGTGTTCTGCCTGCCTGCCTGCCTGCCTGCCTGCCTGCCTGCCTGCCTGCCTGCCTGCCTGCCTGCCTGCCTGCCTGCCTGCCTGCCTAGTGGACAGATGATCTATAGAGCAGGCTGTTACTGCAGATGTTACAGTAGGTAGTCGGACCACTGGAGCCTACAGCTAATTAGCGGCCAGGGCAGCATTTGGTTGGCTGACAGTTTGACTGCCGTTAACCCCCAGCGCTGTAAGGTGGACTGCTCTGTGACGCTATCTGACTGCAGCGGTGGGGGGGATTCAGTGGCGGCTTCTTCACATGGAACTCAAATGTCCTTATCACGTCCCCCTTACCACTAAGCATAGCTCAGTATCACTGAGCACGGTCATGAATTATGTTTGTTGCTGTGATTCAACTGTTGTGTGTCCGTACTGGTCTAGTTTCCCTTCGCTGTAATTCCCATGGTGCTCTGTTTTCCTCCAGGACTGAGGCAATTATGTCCAACCTAGAACAGACTCACACACACACGCCATTACAGTGCAGATCGATCCAGCCCTTTGTTTCTCTCCTCCACCGTGTGCCAAACCTGCCGATATCGATCCATCCTGCACAGCAGAGCAGCTCGGCAGCGAGAGTAGAGGACAGGCGGGCAGAGAGGAGGCGTTGAGATGCTCCCAATACACACAGGATGTCAGGGCGCCAGGCTTTGTGAGAGAACAACACAATGGAAGTAGATCAAACAATAGTTACGTTTCATTGGTATTTGCCTACTCGTCTTTGTTACGTTGAAATTCACCAATTTATAGTATCAGCTGCTGTCATTATAAAAATGTTAAAAATAATGTAATCTGCATAGATGAAGAGCCGCGTTTCAATTATCTGTTGAAACTATCTGTGTTCACATGTTTTGTCTGGACGTCTTAATGCATTTCCCATGAATACCACTTCAGTAGGAACAGAAGTTCCTTTAGTCGATGTGTTCCAGTGGGACGTCGTATGGTGACGGAACAGATATTATTGCCTGCAGGGACAGAGCTGTCAGTCGTGTGTCTGTGGTGTCTAGAACAGCCCCCGCTCCCCAGCTGTTATGGAATATCTGACAGGCCGACACACCTGGGGCTACTGAGACAGACTCTCCCTCAGGAGAACGACGAGAGATATTGTTCTCTGTCTTGCTAAATGTTATTTCAATGCGCCCTCTTTAAGACTGTGTGTAAGCTAGATGTCACAGCAGGCTTCCCTTTACGGTGGTAGAAAGAACGGAGGGAGGACATTGACATTGTCGCTGAAACACGTTGCTGTGTCACAAGATCAATTACAACTCGTATGAGATGGAGAATGTCCAGCGAAAGAGAACGGAACGCAGGTTAGTTTGATCTGTAATGAACATGGAGTGTCTTGAACACTCCTGGGCATTAACCCTCTCATTCTAGAGAACACGTCCTCCTCACATACTGACACCATTAGAGGAAGTTAGTCCCGTCACCCTGGGGAAGGGGAGGGAGGGAGGGAGAGGCGGGTTTCCCCTCATGACTGATAGCTGGCATTAGAGGGTTCAGCTGGCTCCTGTGACATTATGAGAGAGAGAGGAGGAGAGGGAGACTGGAGGAGATGAGCAGTGAGGGGTTGAGAAAGAGAGTCTGAGATGAGAGGAGGAGAGTTAATGGGTCTGTTTGGCTCGTTTAGCTTGTCGTCTGCTCCTAATGGCCCAGCAACACCAGTCACAGTGAGGGGTGGGAGAGGGAGGGAGGGAGAGAGAGGGGGAGGGGAGAGAGAGGGGGAGGGAGAGAGGGGGAGGGAGAGAGAGGGGGAGGGAGAGAGAGGGGGAGGGAGAGAGAGAGAGGGGGAGGGAGAGAGAGGGAGGGAGGGAGGGGGAGAGGGAGGGAGGGAGGGGGAGAGGGAGGGAGGGAGGGGGAGAGGGAGGGAGGGGGGGAGGGAGAGAGAGGGAGGGGGGGGAGGGAGAGAGAGGGAGGGGGGGGGGAGGGAGAGAGAGGGAGGGGGGAGGGAGGAGGGAGAGAGAGGGAGGGAGAGGGAGGGGGGAGGGAGAGAGAGGGAGGGGGGAGGGAGAGAGGGAGGGGGGAGGGAGAGGGAGGGATAGGGGGAGGGGTAGAGGGAGGGATAGGGGGAGGGGTAGAGGGAGGGATAGGGGGAGGGGTAGAGGGAGGGATAGGGGGAGGGGTAGAGGGAGGGATAGGGGGAGGGGGAGAGGGAGGGATGGGGAGGGAGAGAGGGTGGGGGGGAGAGGGAGAAAGAGAGGGTGGGGGGAGAGTGCGAGAGAGAGGGTGGGGGGGAGAGGGAGAGAGAGAGGGTGGGGGGGAGAGGGAGAGAGAGAGAGAGGGGGGGAGGGAGAGAGAGAGGGGGGAGAGAGAGAGGGGGGGAGGGAGAGAGAGAGGGGAGAGAGAGGGGGAGAGAGATGGGGAGGGGGAGAGAGAGGGGGGAGAGAGGGGGGGAGAGAGAGGGAGAGAGAGAGGGGGGAGGGAGAGAGAGAGGGGGAGGGGGAGGGAGAGAGAGGGGGGAGGAGAGAGGGAGAGAGAGAGGGGGGAGGGAGAGAGAGAGAGGGGGGGAGGGAGAGAGAGAGAGGGGGGGAGGGAGAGAGGGGGGGAGGGAGAGAGAGGGGGGAGGGAGAGAGAGGGGGGGGGAGGGAGAGAGAGAGAGGGGGGAGAGAGGGGGGGGAGGGAGAGAGAGGTGGGAGGGAGAGAGAGAGGGGGGGAGAGAGAGAGGGGGGGAGGGAGGGAGAGAGGAAGAGAGAGAGGGGGGGAGGGAGAGAGAGAGGGAGGGGGGAGGGAGAGAGGGGGGGAGGGAGGGAGAGAGGGGAGAGAGAGGGGAGAGAGGAGAGAGGGAGAGAGAGGGAGAGAGAGGGAGAGAGAGGGAGAGAGAGAGGGAGAGAGGAGGGGGGGAGGGAGAGAGAGGGGGAGAGAGAGGGGGAGAGAGGGAGAGAGAGGGGGAGAGAGGGAGAGGGGAGGGGGAGGGAGAGAGAGAGGGGGAGAGAGGGAGAGAGAGGGGGAGAGAGTGAGAGAGGGGGGAGAGAGGGAGAGAGGAGGGGGGAGGGAGAGAGAGAGGGGGGGAGAGAGGGGGAGGGAGAGAGGGAGGAGGGAGAGAGGGAGGGGGGGAGAGAGAGAGAGGGGAGAGAGGAGGGGGAGAGAGAGAGGGGGGAGGGAGAGAGAGAGGGGGAGGGAGAGAGAGAGAGGGAGAGAGAGAGGGAGAGAGGGAGGGAGAGAGGGAGAGAGAGAGGGGGGAGGGAGAGAGAGAGGGGAGGGGGAGAGAGGAGAGAGAGGGAGGGAGAGAGGGAGGGAGAGAGGGAGGGAGGGGGGGAGGGAGAGAGGGAGGGAGGGAGGGGGGGAGGGAGAGAGGGAGGGAGGGAGAGGGGGGGGGAGGGAGAGAGGGAGGGAGAGGGGGGGGAGGGAGAGAGGGAGGGAGAGGGGGGGAGGGAGAGAGGGAGAGGGAGAGGGAGAGAGGGGGGGAGGGAGAGAGAGAGGGGGAGGGAGGGAGGGAGAGGGAGAGGGAGGAGGGAGAGAGAGAGGCTGAGTGCCAGAGCTGCTCCGCTCGTTAAGGACCAAAGATGATTAACAGCTAATTAAAGCCCAATCTGGGAAGGCCATTAAACCCTCCACACGGTAGAGGATTGTAGCGCCACGTAAAATGGCAGGTTGTTTTTCCATTTTGCATCAGGGAGAGGGAGTGTGTAGTCTACAGCTTGTGCAATGTTTTTGTAGTGTGTGAGTTTTTGTTTGTGAAATTAGCCTGTATTAGTTTCCATATGTGAATATGTAGGCCTCATTTATTTTACATTGAGTAAAGGATCTACTCCCCTCTACACCCCAACCCTCCACCACCACCCCTCTACATCCCAACCCTCCACCACCACTCCTCTACATCCCCAACCCTCCACCTCCACCCCTCTACATCCCAATCCCAACCCTCCACCACCACCCCTCTACATCCCAACCCTCCACCACCACCCCTCTACACCCCAACCCTCCACCACCACCCCTCTACATCCCAACCCTCCACCACCACCCCTCTACATCCCAACCCTCCACCACCACCCCTCTACATCCCAGCCTCCACCACCACCCCTCTACATCCCAACCCTCCACCACCACCCCTCTACATCCCAACCCTCCACCACCACCCCTCTACACCACAACCCTCCACCACCACCCCTCTACATCCCAACCCTCCACCACCACCCCTCTACATCCCAACCCTCCACCACCACCCCTCTACATCCCAACCCTCCACCACCACCCCTCTACATCCCAACCCTCCACCACCACCCCTCTACACCCCAACCCTCCACCACCACTCCTCTACACCACAACCCTCCACCACCACCACCCTTCTACACCACAACCCTCCACCACCACCCCTCTACATCCCAACCCTCCACCACCACCCCTCTACATCCCAACCCTCCACCACCACCACTCCTCTACATCCCAACCCTCCACCACCACCCCTCTACATCCCAACCCTCCACCACCACCCCTCTACATCCCAACCCTCCACCACCACACCTCTATATCCCAACCCTCCACCACCACTCCTCTACACCACAACCCTCCACCACCACCCCTCTACATCCCAACCCTCCACCACCACCCCTCTACATCCCAACCCTCCACCACCGCCCCTCTACATCCCAACCCTCCACCACCACCCCTCTACATCCCAACCCTCAAGCACCACCCCTCAACATCCCCAACCCTCCACCACCACCCCTCTACATCCCAACCCTCCACCACCACCCCTCTACATCCCAACCCTCCACCACCACTCCTCTCATCCCAACCCTCCACCACCACCCCTCTACATCGCAACCCTCCACCACCACCCTTCTACATCCCCAACCCTCCACCACCACCCCTCTACATCCCAACCCTCCACCACCACCCCTCTACACCCACTCTCTCCACCACCACTCCTCTACACCACAACCCTCCACCACCACCACCCTTCTACACCACAACCCTCCACCACCACCCCTCTACATCCCAACCCTCCACCACCACCCCTCTACATCCAACCCTCCACCACCACCCCTCTACATCCCAACCCTCCACCACCACCACTCCTCTACATCCCAACCCTCCACCACCACCCCTACATCCCAACCCTCCACCACCACCCCTCTACATCCCAACCCTCCACCACAACACCTCATATCCCAAC
Source organism: Oncorhynchus mykiss (assembly GCF_057628025.1). Lineage (NCBI taxonomy): Eukaryota > Metazoa > Chordata > Actinopteri > Salmoniformes > Salmonidae > Oncorhynchus > Oncorhynchus mykiss. Next base: position 68,405,233 of record NC_143031.1, read on the forward strand.
CCTCCACCACCACTCCTCTACACCACAACCCTCCACCACCACCCCTCTACATCCCAACCCTCCACCACCACCCCTCTACATCCCAACCCTCCACCTACCGCCCCTCTACATCCCAACCCTCCACCACCACCCCTCTACATCCCAACCCTCAAGCACCACCCCTCAACATCCCCAACCCTCCATGACCACCCCTCTACATCCCAACCCTCCACCACCACCCCTCTACATCCCAACCCTCCACCACCACTCCTCTACATCCCAACCCTCCACCACCACCCCTCTACATCGCAACCCTCCACCACCACCCTTCTACATCCCCAACCCTCCACCACCACCCCTCTACATCCCAACCCTCCACCACCACCCCTCAACATCCCAACCCTCCACCACCACTCCATACTCCCAACCCTCCACCACCACCCCTTTACACCACAACCCTCCACCACCACCCCTCTACACCACAACCCTCCACCACCACCCCTCTACACCACAACCCTCCACCACCACACCTCTACACCACAACCCTCCACCACCACACCTCTACACCACAACCCTCCACCACCACCCCTCTACATCCCAACCCTCCACCCCTCTACATCCCAACCCTCCACCACCACCCCTCTACATCCCCAACCCTCCACCACCACCCCTCTACATCCCAACCCTCCACCACCACCCCTCAACATCCCAACCCTCCACCACCACTCCTCTACATCCCAACCCTCCACCACCACCCCTTTACACCACAACCCTCCACCACCACCCCTCTACACCACAACCCTCCACCACCACCCCTCTACACCCCAACCTCCACCACCACTCCTCTACACCACAACCCTCCACCACCACCCCTCTACATCCCAACCCTCCACCACCACCCCTCTACATCCCAATCCTCCACCACCACCCCTCTACATCCCAACCCTCCACCACCACCACTCCTCTACATCCCAACCCTCCACCACCACCCCTCTACATCCCAACCCTCCACCACCACCCCTCTACATCCCAACCCTCCACCACCACCCCTCTACATCCCAACCCTCCACCACCACACCTCTATATCCCAACCCTCCACCACCACTCCTCTACACCACAACCCTCCACCACCACCCCTCTACATCCCAACCCTCCACCACCACCCCTCTACTCCCTAGTCCCTCCCACCACCGCCCCCTCACATCCCAACCCTCCACCACCACCCCTCTACATCCCAACCCTCAAGCACCACCCCTCAACATCCCCAACCCTCCACCACCACCCCTCTACATCCCAACCCTCCACCACCACCCCTCTACATCCCAACCCTCCACCACCACTCCTCTACATCCCAACCCTCCACCACCACCCCTCTCAGATCGCAACCCTCCACCACCACCCTTCTACATCCCCAACCCTCCACCACCACCCCTCTACATCCCAACCCTCCACCACCACCCCTCAACATTCCTAATCCTCCACCACCACTCCTCTACATCCCAACCCTCCACCACCACCCCTTTACACCACAACCTCTCACCACCACCCCTCTACACCACAACCCTCCACCACCACCCCTCTACACCACAACCTCCACCACCACACCTCTACACCACAACCCTCCACCACCACACCTCTACACCACAACCCTCCACCACCACCCCTCTACATCCCAACCCTCCACCCCTCTACATCCCAACCCTCCACCACCACCCCTGACACCACAACCCTCCACCACCACCCCCTCATCCCAACCCTCCACCACCCCTGACACCACAACCCTCCACCACCACCCCTCTACATCCCAACCCTCCACCACCACCCCTTTACACCACAGCCTCCACCACCACCCCTCTACACCACAACCCTCCACCACCACCCCTCTACATCCCAACCCTCCACCACCACCCCTCAACATCCCAACCCTCCACCACCACTCCTCTACATCCCAACCCTCCACCACCACCCCTTTACACCACAACCCTCCACCACCACCCCTCTACACCACAACCCTCCACCACCACCCCTCTACACCCCAACCCTCCACCACCACTCCTCTACACCACAACCCTCCACCACCACCCCTCTACATCCCAACCCTCCACCACCACCCCTCTACATCCCAATCCTCCACCACCACCCCTCTACATCCCAACCCTCCACCACCACCACTCCTCTACATCCCAACCCTCCACCACCACCCCTCTACATCCCAACCCTCCACCACCACCCCTCTACATCCCAACCCTCCACCACCACACCTCTATATCCCAACCCTCCACCACCACTCCTCTACACCACAACCCTCCACCACCACCCCTCTACATCCCAACCCTCCACCACCACCCCTCTACATCCCAACCCTCCACCACCGCCCCTCCACATCCCAACCCTCCACCACCACCCCTCTCATCCCAACTCTCTCAAGCACCACCCCTCAACATCCCCAGCCTCCACCACCACCCCTCTACATCCCAACCCTCCACCACCACCACCCCTCTCAGATCCCAGCTCCACCACCACTCCTCTACATCCCAACCCTCCACCACCACCCCTCTACATCGCAACCCTCCACCACCACCCTTCTACATCCCCAACCCTCCACCACCACCCCTCTACATCCCAACCCTCCACCACCACCCCTCAACATCCCAACCCTCCACCACCACTCCTCTACATCCCAACCCTCCACCACCACCCCTTTACACCACAACCCTCCACCACCACCCCTCTACACCACAACCCTCCACCACCACCCCTCTACACCACAACCCTCCACCACCACACCTCTACACCACAACCCTCCACCACCACACCTCTACACCACAACCCTCCACCACCACCCCTCTACATCCCAACCCTCCACCCCTCTACATCCCAACCCTCCACCACCACCCCTCTACACCACAACCCTCCACCACCACCCCCTACATCCCAACCCTCCACCACCACCCCTCTACACCACAACCCTCCACCACCACCCCTCTACATCCCAACCCTCCACCACCACCCCTTTACACCACAACCCTCCACCACCACCCCTCTACACCACAACCCTCCACCACCACCCCTCTACATCCCAACCCTCCACCACCACCCCTCTACACCACAACCCTCCACCACCACACACTCTCTACACCACAACCCTCCACCACCACCCCCCTACATCCCAACCCTCCACCACCACCCCTCTACACCACAACCCTCCACCACCACCCCTCTACATCCCAACCCTCCACCACCACCCCTCTACATCCCAACCCTCCACCACCACCCCTCTACATCCCAACCCTCCACCACCACCCCTCTACATCCCAACCCTCCACCACCACCCCTCTACATCCCAACCCTCCACCACCACCCCTCTACACCACAACCCTCCACCACCACCCCTCTACATCCCAACCCTCCACCACCACCCCTCTACATTCCCAACCCTCCACCACCACCCCTCTACATCCCAACCCTCCACCACCACCCCTCTACATCCCAACCCTCCACCACCACCCCTTTACACCCCTCTACACCACAACCCTCCACCACCACCCCTCTACATCCCAACCCTCCACCACCACCCCTCTACATCCCAACCCTCCACCACCACCCCTCTACATCCCTACCCTCCACCACCACCACCCCTCTACACCACAACCCTCCACCACCACCCCTTTACACCTCTACACCACAACCCTCCACCACCACCCCTCTCCATCCCAACCCTCCACCACCACCCCTCTACATCCCAACCCACCACCACCACCCCTCTACACCACAACCCTCCACCACCACCCCTTTACACCCCTCTACACCACAACCCTCCACCACCACCCCTTTACACCACAACCCTCCACCACCACCCCTCTACACCACAACCCTCCACCACCACCCCTCTACACCACAACCCTCCACCACCACACCTCTACACCACAACCCTCCACCACCACCCCTCTACATCCCAACCCTCCACCACCACCCCTCTACATCCCAACCCTCCACCACCACCCCTCTACATCCCAACCCTCCACCACCACCCCTCTACATCCCAACCCTCCACCACCACCCCTCTACATCCCGCAACCCTCCACCACCACCCCTCTACATCCCAACCCTCCACCACCACCCCTCTACACCACAACCCTCCACCACCACCCCTCTACACCACAACCCTCCACCACCACCCCTCTACATCCCAACCCTCCACCACCACCCCTCTACACCACAACCCTCCACCACCACCCCTCTACACCACAACCCTCCACCACCACCCCTCTACACCACAACCCACCACCCCTCTACATCCCCAACCCTCCACCACCACCCCTCTACATCCCAACCCTCCACCACCACCCCTTGACACCCCTCTACACCACAACCCTCCACCACCACCCCTCTACACCACAACCCTCCACCACCACCCCTTTACACCCCTCTACACCACACCCCTCCACCACCACCCCTCTACACCACAACCCTCCACCACCACCCCTCTACATCCCTAGCCTCCACCACCACCCCTCTACACCCCAACCCTCCACCACCACCCCTTTACACCACAACCCTCCACCACCACCCCTCTATACTACAACCCTCCACCAACACCCTCTACATCCCAACCCTCCACCACCTCACCCCTGCAACCACAACCCTTCACCACCACACCTCTACACCACAACCCTCCACCACCACCCCTCTACATCCCAGCCAACCCTCCACCACCACTCCTCTACACCACAACCCTCCACCACCACCCCTCTACATCCCAAACCCTCCACCACCACCCCTCTACATC
>NC_143031.1:68412500-68510000 GCF_057628025.1 Oncorhynchus mykiss
TTCCTCTCCCTCTCCCGCTCTCCTTCTCTCTCTCTCCTTCTCTCAGATCTGTTTATGATTAGGGTAATTGCAGGTGATCATGTGCTTTGGCTATGTTGTGATCTTAATAGGATGAATATTTGATATTGATGAATACATATTTCCCCTTCAGTTTATTGTACTCCTTCAGTGTGGCTCCTCTCACTCATCTAACCTGTTGTAACTGTGCTGACAGCTCTGTAAACTACACGCATGGGAAAGGACTGTAAAGGCCATAAGAACACGATGCTCAGACCTCTTTATGAAGATTCTGCTCAGCAGAAGGATTGACAGGAACATCCACTAACCCACTCAGAAAGAGAGAAATGTAGATGTGGGAGACCCCACCCAGAAAGAGAGAAATGTAGAGGGGGGAGACCCCACCCAGAAAGAGAGAAATGTAGAGGGGGGAGACCCCACCCAGAAAGAGAGAAATGTAGAGGGGGGAGACCCCACTCAGAAAGAGAGAAATGTAGAGGGGGGAGACCCCACCCAGAAAGAGAGAAATGTAGAGGGGGGAGACCCCACTCAGGAGCTGCTTGGTGGGTCAAACCAGTTGACTGATGGAACAGAAGCTGAGCGAGACAGAGTTGAACACAGGTCTACACTCCAAACCCACCACGGCTTCTCCTCATCCCTTTGGAAGTGTCAAATATCTGTCAGGCAGTCCGACAGCCTACAGGAACCCTCCCCTCAGGGAACTGGGGACAGACGAGACGGTCGTCTTCTCTGTGGAGTGCCTGTTGACGGCAGCTAGTCCTTTAGTGTGAAGTACAGTAATGGGGACACACACACACACACCGTTTGTTTGTTGGGAGCATCACACTGTCTCTCCTACTCCGCCAGCCAGCCGGGATCAGTGAGCCAACCTCAAAAGCTCGGGCCTGGCCGTGCTGAGAGACGAGAGCCCCTTTAACTTGACCCACATGGTGTTACTCACTGAGACCCCATAACGATGCCCTCCCTACTCTCTGTTCTTCTCTGTCCAAGCACTGAGGTCTGTCAACCTAATATGCTGACAGCCCCTCACGCAAAGTGTGTCAACATATGGGACAAGGCCGTTATCCAAAATGGTCTATGAGCATGTGAAAGAGAGGGGTAGATTGGGGTGGTGTTTTGGTGTGCTTGAGTTGAGCTGTGTGTCAGACTGTTTTTTTCTTCCTATCAGACATTTTGAAGTAATATTTGCTTTGCTGATTGCATCGTGCCCCTGGCAGATTTATAGAGCTCCCCCCTACACAGAGGTGTGATCAAGGCTGTGGGAAGTGTCAGAAGGAAGGGAAGGTGTGTGTGTGTGTGTGTGTTTCCCACACACCACCCTACCAGGCTGCTCTGCTCCTCTTGTATGACTACCGGCTACACGGGGTCAAAGTTCACCCATGTTTACATTCGCCTCTCATCTCCACAACTCTCTCTCCCAATACAATCAGGCAGGCACCAGCCGGGGACACCCGTAATGTTCACTCCCTCTCTCTCTCCCAGGACCCCCAGAGGGACCGCTGTGAGAGTTGAGGTTAGCTGCTAATACTGCTAACTGCTAACAGCATTGTTCCTGAGTTAATGAGTGAGCTCACTGGGTTAGCCTAACGTAGCATTAGCCTAGCTTAGCGCTGATCCATCCAACCGGCATGGGAGTCTGTGAGGCTACAGTATAACATTACAGGGCCTGCGGCAGGGTGGGAACGAGCTACAGCGTCTGGTCAACGTCAGCCAGCGCTCTCTGAAGGGGTATTGTCATATGCGAGGGCAGACATGTTTACTGTGTGCTCTGTGTTTTACGAGCTCTAACCCCTCCTTCTCCTGCTCTCTCCTCCTCCTCTTCAATGATGTAATGGAGGAGGCTGAGGGAGCCTGAGAAATGGCATGATCTATGGCCGCTGACACACTCACTCGCTAATGCTGTCTCTCTCCCCTCTTGCTTCCTCTCGCTCTCTCCCAACCTCTCTATCTCTCTCTCTCTCATCCTCTCTATCTATCTCTCTCCCATCCTCTCTCTCTCTGTCTCTCTCTCATCATCTCTTTCTCTCCAATCATCTCTCTCCCATCATCTCTCCCATCATCTCTCTCACTCTTGCTTCCTCTCCCTCTCTCCCATCATCTCTCTATCTCTCTTTCCCATCTTCTCTCTCTCTCCCATCATCTCTCTCTCTCTCCCATCTTCTCTCTCTCTCTCTCTCTCTCTCTCTCTCTCTCTCTCTCTCTCTCTCTCTCTCTCTCTCCCATCATCTCTCTCTCTCTCTCTCCCATCATCTCTCTCTCTCTCTCTCCCATCATCTCTCTCTCTCTCTCTCCCATCATCTCTCTCTCTCCCATCATCTCTCTCCATCATCTCTCTCTCTCTCTCTCTCTCTCTCTCTCTCTCTCTCCCATCATCTCTCCCTCTCTCTCTCTCTCCCATCTCTCTCTCTCTCTCCCATCATCTCTCTCTCTCTCTCTCTCTCTCTCTCTCTCTCTCTCTCTCTCTCTCTCTCTCTCCCATCATCTCTCTCTCTCTCTCTCTCTCTCTCTCTCTCTCTCTCTCTCTCTCTCTCTCTCTCTCTCTCTCTCTCTCTCTCTCTCTCTCCCATCATCTCTCTCTCTCTCTCTCTCTCTCTCTCTGTCTCTCTCTCTGTCTCTCTCTCTCTCTCTCTCTCTCTCTCTCTCTCTCTCTCTCTCTCTCTCTCTCTCCCATCATCTCTCTCTCTCTCTCTCTCAGCCCATGCATGGCCTGGCAGGAGGCTTTTCTGCAGCACTGCAGTTTTTGCAGAGGCTTTCTTTCTCTGCTCTCCGTCCCCCTCTCCCTCCTTACCCTCACTAATATTCCATCTCTTCCTCTCCCTCTCCCTCCTTACCCTCACTAATATTCCATCTCTTCCTCTCTCTCTCTCTCTCTCTCTCTCTCTCTGGGTGTTTGAGGTGGATTGTGGGACAGGTGGCATCTTTACCCCGCTACGTCCCTAGCCTAGGTGCCCAGTCAAGAATGCAGGAATTAATGTGTGTCGTCCCCCCCCCCCACACACTACACGCACACTGACCCTCATCTACACTCAGGTCTGCATTTCAAAGACGTGGCGTTTGACAAGGACGTCAAGTTTAGGTCATCCATCACACAGGGCTCAATGACCCCCAATATCAGCTCCCCTTCCTCCTCTACAGACATCAATCCCCCAGTCGTCTCTATTCACTCTGCTTACTATGCTCTCATCTCAGCTCAGCTCATCTCGTTTTCTCATCACAAACCACCTTCCTGCCTGATGTGGAAGGTCATCACAACTTTATTAACACTGGAGCAGCTTAACAGAAGTCATGTTTAAAGGTGCAATGCTTCATCTCTAGTTGTACATGATAAACCGCTAGTGAGATTCAATGGAGGAAAGTCAACTGAGAAAATGGGAATAATATTAATTCCATATGAAATCTGCATGAAAATCTTAAATCGGTCATAATTATGATTATTTTATTCTTCCAGTTTCCCAATCTCTGCTGGATCAACTTGACTGGATTGACTGTTACATGTTTATTTTATTCACTGTGTAAAGATATTGATAGCATTGATAATTGGTTATGTGCCCTGGAAGTCTAGTCTTTCTATACATTTAACTTTGAGGTTTATTTTCCATGTGAAGTGAACACAGCTGTTTGCCGGTAATGGAAATCCGGTAGTGGTTCTTCCGTTCATACAGTCGGCTCTCTTTACACTCTCTATCCTTTAGTCTATTCAATGGCACATCCTGTAAGACTCCGAACCATTTACATCAGGGGATAAGTGTAAAAACTATCCCAGCTCAAGAGGCTTTAGATTGGGGTAGAACTTCAAATCTAGCCTGGGGCTTCTGTTTTTGGGAAGGCCCAAATAACATACTTTTTCAGATTTGTTAGTTGGAGTGTACGGATTCTCTTTTCACCATTTACTGATTTAAAAAAATTAAATAACATCCAGCACTTTAGATGTCCGTGTGACGTCGTTTCCTATTTATACTTCCACCACCAAAACGCATACTAACAGTACAGGAAGTACTCCTCTCTTTATTATATATATATTTATAATTATTATTAAGTGGTCCGCTCACCCACGTGTCGTTCACCTGAATGAATGAACCCCTCCGGCAGACATAAAGGGGGTTTTGAGTACAAGTTAGTCACCTCCATAAATATATTTGAATCATCTAAGCAACTTCAATCCGTAACCCAATCACATCAACTACGTTACCCAGAAAGAGAGCACTCTGAGTAAACATGGAACATGACTGTCAGACCCCCGAACTAAACACTCCAGTCTGCTCCACAGTCATTTGAGACAGCCTCGTTCTCAATTCTCTGTCTCTCCCAACAGCTATCCAAACAATTCCCCATGCAATACGTTCTGCCACTAACTCCAACTAATGGTACTGTACATGTATGTCTGTCCCTGGGATACGCCTGGAGTGTTTACTGAGCTTTTATTCATCTGTTACTCACATACTTACTGTAGATGCTAACAGTGGTGATGTGTGTGTGTTAGCTTGTTAGCCTTATTCTAGGTGAATGATGCTCGTCTCGGAAATGGAGCTATAGGTCTGTTGATGAACCGTTTTACTCATCACCTGCTCTTCCTGCTGAGTTTGACCCTCAGTCTGGAGCTGTGATTGGTTGGGTGTGTTTGTTTGTGAAACTGAAACACAGTTGGGTAGTCCCAGGTAGTCTTGCGTTAATCTTCGTCAGACCCACTTCTGTGGATTTCGGCGTCTTTTAGAGGGCACTTGTCATTTTTCATATGGAAGTTGGGAACTGATGAAGTAGGCTGTCACGCACAATTGGTGTGTCCCAGAGTTGACGTCTGTGTGGGCCATGTCAAAGCTTTATTGCATTGGTTAATTGAATCAGAACCATAGCACTTTCCCACAGCCTACTCTTTACCATGAATCATACATACCACTTTAGACCCACAGTCTACAGTACAGTACATGCCAGGCCTCCCTCCAGGTCCCTTCCAAATACTATGTGACATGTTTGTTTTGGGGAGATTTTACACAATCACAGCTCACTCTGCTTCTCGTCACCGGTCGAGCAGGATATTCACCCTGCTGTCTCGTCTCGGGTTCCACTTAGACCAGCGAGACGTGTGTCTGTGTGTCAGGTTCCACTCAGCGCAGCATTACAGTGTGTGTGTCTGCCTGATGATCTGTACCCAGAAGTCTCAGGGTTGTAAGCTGCGTGATTGAGGCGTGAAGGAGAGACAGAGGAAAAAGGTGTGTGTGTGTGCGCACGGGGGCGCGTGCCTGTCTGTGTGTGTGTGGGAGTTTTCCCAATGAGGGGCCACAGAGGCAGAGCCTGGGCCCCCAGGACGGGAGAGGGGAACTGGGGCATGATGTAAGGAATGAGAGCCAAGGAGGCAGCAGCCGTGGAGGCTAACATTCCATTTCCCTTATTCACATACCTGCTGCAAACTGACGTCGGGCTCCTCGGCCACGGCGAGCTAATAGGTCCTTTAATCAGATACTCGTCAAACACAGCAAAACCAAACCCCAGATGAAAGGGAGCAGAAGATGCCTGGAAAGGAAGGGAGGGGAGGGAGAGAGAGTTATTATTCTTTTGGAACTTTTGAGGTTGGGGGTGGAAATATTATATGGATATCATGGGGATTTCTGTAAGTTGTGGACTGATTGTTTGATCTGGTAGTGTTACTTAGCTGGGATCTGGAAGGGGGGGGGGGGTTCTTAGCTGGAATCTGGAAGGGGGGGGGGTTCTTAGCTGGAATCTGGAAGGGGCGGGGGGGGGGGGTTCTTAGCTGGGATCTGAGCTGTTGAATATTCTGTCTATATACAGTGTGGGTATCTGATTTGACTCTGCCCATTGTGTTGTGAGGAGTGTAGGAGTGCATAAGCCTGATGAATGTCTGCCCTAATCTAGTTGTAATCAATAGGGCTGTCACTCTGCCTGCACTGGACATGTGTGTTCGATCACACACATGCAAATGGGGGGGATTGATTTGTTAAGTGACATTTTAACATTCTTACAGACAGGTTTCCTTAAGACCTTAAAAAGGTTAAAAAGGTTTTTTAGGGCCTGGTAAGGAAGAGGAAATTCCGTGGCACCCCATTAAGAGCAGTGAAATCCACCCCTATAAAGTTCAATGTATGGACAATGTACAGGTAACTGCCAAAATAAAGGAAACACCAACATAAAGAGTCTTAATAGGGTGTTGGGCACCACGATCCAGAACAGTTGCAATACACCTTGGCATAGATTCTACAAGTGTCTGGAATTCTGTTGGAGGGATGTGACACCGTTCTTCCACAATCATTTCCATAATTCTGTGTTTTGTTGAAGGTGGTGGAAAACGCTGTTTTAGGCACCGCTCCAGAATCTCGTGTTTATTTGGGTTGAGTTCTGGTGACTGAGACACACATATGTTTGTTTTACTCTCCATGTGGGGACCAAACACTTGATTACCATTCAAATGAATATTTTCCCTAAACCTAACCCTATAACCCGAGTGGCGCAGCGGTCTAAAGCACTGCATCTCAGCGCTAGAGGCGTCACTACAGACCCTGGTTTGATTCCAGGCTGTATCACAACCGGCCGTGATTGGGAGTCCCATAGGGCGGCGCACAATTGTCCCAGCGTTGTTAGGGTTTTGCCGGGGTAGGCCGTATTTGTTCTTAACTGACTTGCCTAGTTATATTTTTTTTATTTATTTTTATTTCACCTTTATTTAACCAGGAAGGCAAGTTGAGAACAAGTTCTCATTTACAATTGCGACCTGGCCAAGATAAAGCAAAGCAGTTCGACACATACAACGACACAGAGTTACACATGGAGTAAAACAAACATACAGTCAATAATACAGTATAAACAAGTCTATATACGATGTGAGCAAATGAGGTGAGATAAGGGAGGTAAAGGCAAAAAGGCCATGGTGGCAAAGTAAATACAATATAGCAAGTAAAACATATATATATAAAGGTTAAATAAAGGATCATCAAACCAAACACACACACACACCCTTTAAACCCTCTATGTTCCTTTGAGAAACCTCTTTCAAGGTCACTGACATCTCTTCTAGACATGGTAGACAAAATAACAGGCAACTGGGCATTTTATACATGACCCTAAGCATGATGGGGTGTTAATTGCTGAAATTAACTCAGAAACCACACCTGTGTGGAAGCACCTGAGTTCATTCTACTTCATTATCCCTCATTTACTCAAGTGTTTCCATTATTTTGGCAGTTACTTGTATGCCACTGGTTGGTGGTCAGTCCCACTGTCCTAGTTTTACCACTCTTAGCCTATTCTGGACTGTAGGTAGGAAGAAATGTGTCTGTCGCTAATGGGAAAGATGATAGAGCCTCTACATTGTAACAGATAGATTGTAACAGATAGATTGTAACAGATAGATTGTAACAGATAGCAAAGTAACATGTCTTTGGTAGACATGACGTTTTTATCATTTTTCAAAATGATTCAATTCATTTGGGAGAGTTAAGGGTCGAACGGCGGCTAAACCTGGTCTCTCCCTCTGGACGTCTGTCAACGGGAAGGCTGCAGTCATATCCCAAGAGCTCCCACAATTCCATGCGGCAGGAAGCTGTGAGCGGCTCACACACGGCCCAGTTCAGCAGCACAGGAAGTCTGGCAGATATTGGCTGACCCGACCTGGACCGTAACACAGTCTCAACACACTATTAGTCAAGGGTTTTTTGGTCAGAGCAGGTCACCCCCGAACACATGCACGCACGCACACACACTACTGTAAGCTTGGACACAGACTCACACACACACACACACATACACACACACACACACACACACACACCGGCCGCCTCTGTGTATATGAAGGTAGCCCCGCTCCCCTCTCTGTAACATCAGACAGCCGTAGAGGAAACGTGAGCATGGCGTGCCGTCACTGTTACCAAATTCTGTGTTTTCATTGGATCCAACATCACAACCCAGACAGAGGAACTTGAGGAATACAGGGTCGCTAAAATGAGAGCAGGGGGAAATTACACCCCACTTTTCTCCCCCCAGAAATCTATTAATAGAATGTTTTGTGTCATTTAAAAATATAGATATTATTGGTAAAAATTCACCGCTATAAAAATGTGAAATGTCTGGCATTTGAAGCTTTACACATGACTAGGCGACAAACAATTCTCAGTTGAACAAAGGGATCTCTAAACATTTGACGATACACAGCAGTTGGTGATATAAACTTCCTGATAACAGTAGTGTAGTGATAGAAACCTCCTGGTAACAGTAGTGATATAAACCTCCTGATAACAGTAGTGTAGTGATAGAAACCTCCTGGTAACAGTAGTGTAGTGATAGAAACCTCCTGATAACAGTAGTGATATAAACCTCCTGATAACAGTAGTGTAGTGATATAAACTTCCTGATAACAGTAGTGTAGTGATAGAAACCTCCTGGTAACAGTAGTGATAGAAACCTCCTGGTAACAGTAGTGTAGTGATAGAAACCTCCTGATAACAGTAGTGATATAAACCTCCTGATAACAGTAGTGTAGTGATAGAAACCTCCTGATAACAGTAGTGATAGAAACCTCCTGGTAACAGTAGTGTAGTGATAGAAACCTCCTGATAACAGTAGTGATATAAACCTCCTGATAACAGTAGTGTAGTGATAGAAACCTCCTGATAACAGTAGTGATAGAAACCTCCTGGTAACAGTAGTGTAGTGATAGAAACCTCCTGATAACAGTAGTGTAGTGATAGAAACCTCCTGATAACAGTAGTGTAGTGATATAAATCTCCTGATAACAGTAGTGTAGTGATAGAAACATCCTGATAACAGTAGTGTAGTGATAGAAACCTCCTGATAACAGTAGTGTAGTGATAGAAACCTCCTGATAACAGTAGTGATATAAACCTCCTGATAACAGTAGTGTAGTGATAGAAACCTCCTGATAACAGTAGTGTAGTGATAGAAACCTCCTGATAACAGTAGTGTAGTGATAGAAACCTCCTGATAACAGTAGTGTAGTGATAGAAACCTCCTGATAACAGTATTGTAGTGATAGAAACCTCCTGATAACAGTAGTGTAGTGATAGAAACCTCCTGATAACAGTAGTGATATAAACCTCCTGATAACAGTAGTGTAGTGATAGAAACCTCCTGATAACAGTAGTGTAGTGATAGAAACCTCCTGATAACAGTAGTGATAGAAACATCCTGATAACAGTAGTGTAGTGATAGAAACCTCCTGATAACAGTAGTGTAGTGATAGAAACCTCCTGATAACAGTAGTGTAGTGATAGAAACCTCCTGATAACAGTATTGTAGTGATAGAAACCTGGTACCAGTAGTGTAGTGATAGAAACGTCCTGATAACAGTAGTGTAGTGATAGAAACCTCCTGATAACAGTAGTGATATAAACCTCCTGATAACAGTAGTGATATAAACATCCTGATAACAGTAGTGTAGTGATAGAAACCTCCTGATAACAGTAGTGTAGTGATAGAAACCTCCTGATAACAGTAGTGATATAAACCTCCTGATAACAGTAGTGTAGTGATAGAAACCTCCTGATAACAGTAGTGATATAAACCTCCTGATAACAGTAATGTAGTGATAGAAACCTCCTGATAACAGTAGTGTAGTGATAGAAACATCCTGGTAACAGTAGTGTAGTGATAGAAACCTCCTGATAACAGTAGTGTAGTGATAGAAACCTCCTGATAACAGGAGTGTAGTGATAGAAACCTCCTGATAACAGTAGTGTAGTGATAGAAACCTCCTGATAACAGTAGTGTAGTGATAGAAACATCCTGGTAACAGTAGTGTAGTGATAGAAACCTCCTGATAACAGTAGTGTAGTGATATAAACCTCCTGATAACAGTAGTGTAGTGATAGAAACCTCCTGATAACAGTAGTGTAGTGATAGAAACCTCCTGATAACAGTAGTGTAGTGATAGAAACCTCCTGATAACAGTAGTGTAGTGATAGAAACCTCCTGATAACAGTAGTGATATAAATCTCCTGATAACAGTAGTGTAGTGATAGAAACCTCCTGATAACAGTAGTGATATAAATCTCCTGATAACAGTAGTGATAGAAACCTCCTGATAACAGTAGTGATAGAAACGTCCTGATAACAGTAGTGATAGAAACCTCCTGATAACAGTAGTGATAGAAACGTCCTGATAACAGTAGTGTAGTGATAGAAACCTCCTGATAACAGTAGTGATAGAAACCTCCTGATAACAGTAGTGTAGTGATAGAAACCTCCTGATAACTGTAGTGATATAAACCTCCTGATAACAGTAGTGTAGTGATAGAAACCTCCTGATAACAGTAGTGATATAAACCTCCTGATAACAGTAGTGTAGTGATAGAAACCTCCTGATAACAGTAGTGATATAAATATCCTGATAACAGTGGTGATAGAAACCTCCTGATAACAGTAGTGATAGAAACCTCCTGATAACAGTAGTGATAGAAACCTCCTGATGACAGTAGTGTAGTGATAGAAACCACCTGATAACAGTAGTGATAGAAACCTCCTGATAGCAGTAGTGTGGTGATAGAAACCTCCTGATAACAGTAGTGATAGAAACCTCCTGATAACAGTAGTGTAGTGATAGAAACCTCCTGATGACAGTAGTGTAGTGATAGAAACCTCCTGATAACAGTAGTGTAGTGATAGAAACATCCTGATAACAGTAGTGTAGTGATAGAAACCTCCTGATAACAGTAGTGTAGTGATATAAATCTCCTGATAACAGTAGTGTAGTGATAGAAACCTCCTGATAACAGTAGTGTAGTGATAGAAACCTCCTGATAACAGTATTGTAGTGATAGAAACCTCCTGATAACAGTAGTGATATAAATCTCCTGATAACAGTAGTGATAGAAACCTCCTGATAACAGTAGTGATAGAAACGTCCTGATAACAGTAGTGTAGTGATAGAAACCTCCTGATAACAGTAGTGATAGAAACCTCCTGATAACAGTAGTGTAGTTATAGAAACCTCCTGATAACTGTAGTGATATAAACCTCCTGATAACAGTAGTGTAGTGATAGAAACCTCCTGATAACAGTAGTGTAGTGATAGAAACCTCCTGATAACAGTAGTGTAGTGATAGAAACCTCCTGATAACAGTAGTGATATAAATCTCCTGATAACAGTGGTGATAGAAACCTCCTGATAACAGTAGTGATAGAAACCTCCTGATAACAGTAGTGATAGAAACCTCCTGATGACAGTAGTGTAGTGATAGAAACCACCTGATAACAGTAGTGATAGAAACCTCCTGATAGCAGTAGTGTGGATGTAGAAACCTCCTGATAACAGTAGTGATAGAAACCTCCTGATAACAGTAGTGTAGTGATAGAAACCTCCTGATGACAGTAGTGTAGTGATAGAAACCTCCTGATAACAGTAGTGTAGTGATAGAAACATCCTGATAACAGTAGTGTAGTGATAGAAACCTCCTGATAACAGTAGTGTAGTGATATAAATCTCCTGATAACAGTAGTGTAGTGATAGAAACCTCCTGATAACAGTAGTGTAGTGATAGAAACCTCCTGATAACAGTATTGTAGTGATAGAAACCTCCTGATAACAGTATTGTAGTGATAGAAACCTCCTGATAACAGTATTGTAGTGATAGAAACCTCCTGATAACAGTAGTGTAGTGATAGAAACCTCCTGGTAACAGTAGTGTGGTGATAGAAACCTCCTGATAACAGTAGTGTAGTGATAGAAACCTCCTGATAACAGTAGTGTAGTGATAGAAACCTCCTGATAACAGTAGTGTAGTGATAGAAACCTCCTGGTAACAGTAGTGTAGTGATAGAAACCTCCTGGTAACAGTAGTGTAGTGATAGAAACCTCCTGATAACAGTAGTGATAGAAACCTCCTGATAACAGTAGTGTAGTGATAGAAACCTCCTGATAACAGTAGTGATATAAACCTCCTGATAACAGTAGTGTAGTGATAGAAACCTCCTGATAACAGTAGTGATATAAACCTCCTGATAACAGTAGTGATATAAACCTCCTGATAACAGTAGTGTAGTGATAGAAACCTCCTGATAACAGTAGTGTAGTGATAGAAACCTCCTGATAACAGTAGTGATAGAAACCTCCTGATAACAGTAGTGTAGTGATAGAAACCTCCTGATAACAGTAGTGTAGTGATAGAAACCTCCTGATAACAGTAGTGTAGTGATAGAAACCTCCTGATAACAGTAGTGTAGTGATAGAAACCTCCTGATAACAGGAGTGTAGTGATAGAAACCTGATAACAGTAGTGTAGTGATAGAAACCTCCTGATAACAGTAGTGTAGTGATAGAAACCTCCTGATAACAGTAGTGATAGAAACATCCTGATAACAGTAGTGTAGTGATAGAAACCTCCTGATAACAGTAGTGTAGTGATAGAAACCTCCTGATAACAGTAGTGTAGTGATAGAAACCTCCTGATAACAGTAGTATAGTGATAGAAACCTCCTGATAACAGTAGTGATATAAACCTCCTGATAACAGTAGTGTAGTGATAGAACCCTCCTGATAACAGTAGTGATATAAACCTCCTGATAACAGTAGTGTAGTGATAGAATCCTCCTGATAACAGTAGTGTAGTGATAGAAACCTCCTGATAACAGGAGTGTAGTGATAGAAACATCCTGGTAACAGTAATGTAGTGATAGAAACCTCCTGATAACAGTAGTGTAGTGATAGAAACATCCTGGTAACAGTAGTGTAGTTATAGAAACCTCCTGATAACAGTAGTGTAGTGATAGAAACCTCCTGATAACAGGAGTGTAGTGATAGAAACCTCCTGATAACAGTAGTGTAGTGATAGAAACCTCCTGATAACAGTAGTGATAGAAACCTCCTGATAACAGTAGTGTAGTGATAGAAACCTCCTGATAACAGTAGTGTAGTGATAGAAACCTCCTGATAACAGTAGTGATAGAAACCTCCTGATAACAGTAGTGTAGTGATAGAAACCTCCTGATAACAGTAGTGATATAAATCTCCTGATAACAGTAGTGTAGTGATAGAAACCTCCTGATAACAGTAGTGATATAAATCTCCTGATAACAGTAGTGATAGAAACCTCCTGATAACAGTAGTGATAGAAACCTCCTGATAACAGTAGTGTAGTGATAGAAACCACCTGATAACAGTAGTGATAGAAACCTCCTGATAGCAGTAGTGTGGTGATATAAACCTCCTGATAACAGTAGTGATAGAAACCTCCTGATAACAGTAGTGTAGTGATAGAAACCACCTGATAACAGTAGTGATAGAAACCTCCTGATAACTGTAGTGTAGTGATATAAATCTCCTGATAACAGTAGTGTAGTGATAGAAACCTCCTGATAACAGTAGTGTAGTGATAGAAACCACCTGATAACAGTAGTGTAGTGATAGAAACCTCCTGATAACAGTAGTGTAGTGATAGAAACCTCCTGATAACAGTAGTGATAGAAACCTCCTGATAACTGTAGTGTAGTGATATAAATCTCCTGATAACAGTAGTGTAGTGATAGAAACCTCCTGATAACAGTAGTGTAGTGATAGAATCCTCCTGATAACAGTAGTGTAGTGATAGAAACCTCCTGATAACAGTAGTGTAGTGATAGAAACCTCCTGATAACAGTAGTGTAGTGATAGAAACCTCCTGATAACAGTAGTGTAGTGATAGAAACCTCCTGATAACAGTAGTGTAGTGATAGAAACCTCCTGATAACAGTAGTGATATAAACCTCCTGATAACAGTAGTGTAGTGATAGAAACCTCCTGATAACAGTAGTGTAGTGATAGAAACCTCCTGATAACAGGAGTGTAGTGATAGAAACCTCCTGATAACAGTAGTGTAGTGATAGAAACCTCCTGATAACAGTAGTGATATAAACCTCCTGATAACAGTAGTGTAGTGATAGAAACCTCCTGATAACAGTAGTGATAGAAACCTCCTGATAACAGTAGTGTAGTGATAGAAACCTCCTGATAACAGTAGTGTAGTGATAGAAACCTCCTGATAACAGTAGTGATAGAAACCTCCTGATAACAGTAGTGTAGTGATAGAAACCTCCTGATAACAGTAGTGATATAAATCTCCTGATAACAGTAGTGTAGTGATAGAAACCTCCTGATAACAGTAGTGATAGAAACCACCTGATAACAGTAGTGATAGAAACCTCCTGATAGCAGTAGTGTGGTGATATAAACCTCCTGATAACAGTAGTGATAGAAACCTCCTGATAACAGTAGTGTAGTGATAGAAACCACCTGATAACAGTAGTGATAGAAACCTCCTGATAACTGTAGTGTAGTGATATAAATCTCCTGATAACAGTAGTGTAGTGATAGAAACCTCCTGATAACAGTAGTGTAGTGATAGAAACCACCTGATAACAGTAGTGTAGTGATAGAAACCTCCTGATAACAGTAGTGTAGTGATAGAAACCACCTGATAACAGTAGTGATAGAAACCTCCTGATAACTGTAGTGTAGTGATATAAATCTCCTGATAACAGTAGTGTAGTGATAGAAACCTCCTGATAACAGTAGTGTAGTGATAGAATCCTCCTGATAACAGTAGTGTAGTGATAGAAACCTCCTGATAACAGTAGTGTAGTGATAGAAACCTCCTGATAACAGTAGTGTAGTGATAGAAACCTCCTGATAACAGTAGTGTAGTGATAGAAACCTCCTGATAACAGTAGTGTAGTGATAGAAACCTCCTGATAACAGTAGTGATATAAACCTCCTGATAACAGTAGTGTAGTGATAGAAACCTCCTGATAACAGTAGTGTAGTGATAGAAACCTCCTGATAACAGGAGTGTAGTGATAGAAACCTCCTGATAACAGTAGTGTAGTGATAGAAACCTCCTGATAACAGTAGTGATATAAACCTCCTGATAACAGTAGTGTAGTGATAGAAACCTCCTGATAACAGTAGTGATATAAACCTCCTGATAACAGTAGTGTAGTGATAGAAACCTCCTGATAACAGTAGTGTAGTGATATAAATCTCCTGATAACAGTAGTGTAGTGATAGAAACCTCCTGATAACAGTAGTGTAGTGATAGAAACCTCCTGATAACAGTAGTGTAGTGATAGAAACCTCCTGATAACAGTAGTGATAGAAACCACCTGATAACAGTAGTGTAGTGATATAAATCTCCTGATAACAGTAGTGATATAAACCTCCTGATAACAGTAGTGTAGTGATAGAAACCTCCTGATAACAGTAGTGTAGTGATAGAAACCACCTGATAACAGTAGTGTAGTGATAGAAACCTCCTGATAACAGTAGTGTAGTGATAGAAACCACCTGATAACAGTAGTGATAGAAACCTCCTGATAACTGTAGTGTAGTGATATAAATCTCCTGATAACAGTAGTGTAGTGATAGAAACCTCCTGATAACAGTAGTGTAGTGATAGAAACCTCCTGATAACAGTAGTGTAGTGATAGAAACCTCCTGATAACAGTAGTGTAGTGATAGAAACCTCCTGATAACAGTAGTGTAGTGATAGAAACCTCCTGATAACAGTAGTGTAGTGATAGAAACCTCCTGATAACAGTAGTGTAGTGATAGAAACCTCCTGATAACAGTAGTGATATAAACCTCCTGATAACAGTAGTGTAGTGATAGAAACCTCCTGATAACAGTAGTGTAGTGATAGAAACCTCCTGATAACAGGAGTGTAGTGATAGAAACCTCCTGATAACAGGAGTGTAGTGATAGAAACCTCCTGATAACAGTAGTGTAGTGATAGAAACCTCCTGATAACAGTAGTGATATAAACCTCCTGATAACAGTAGTGTAGTGATAGAAACCTCCTGATAACAGTAGTGATATAAACCTCCTGATAACAGTAGTGTAGTGATATAAATCTCCTGATAACAGTAGTGTAGTGATAGAAACCTCCTGATAACAGTAGTGTAGTGATAGAAACCTCCTGATAACAGTAGTGTAGTGATAGAAACCTCCTGATAACAGTAGTGATAGAAACCACCTGATAACAGTAGTGTAGTGATATAAATCTCCTGATAACAGTAGTGATAGAAACCTCCTGATAACAGTAGTGATATAAACCTCCTGATAACAGTAGTGTAGTGATAGAAACCTCCTGATAACAGTAGTGATATAAACCTCCTGATAACAGTAGTGTAGTGATAGAAACCTCCTGATAACAGTAGTGATATAAACATCCTGATAACAGTAGTGTAGTGATAGAAACCTCCTGATAACAGTAGTGTAGTGATAGAAACCTCCTGATAACAGTAGTGTAGTGATAGAAACCTCCTGATAACAGTAGTGTAGTGATAGAAACCTCCTGATAACAGTAGTGTAGTGATAGAAACCTCCTGATAACAGTAGTGTAGTGATAGAAACCTCCTGATAACAGTAGTGTAGTGATAGAAACCTCCTGATAACAGTAGTGATATAAACCTCCTGATAACAGTAGTGTAGTGATAGAAACCTCCTGATAACAGTAGTGTAGTGATAAAAACCTCCTGATAACAGGAGTGTAGTGATAGAAACCTCCTGATAACAGTAGTGTAGTGATAGAAACCTCCTGATAACAGTAGTGTAGTGATAGAAACCTCCTGATAACAGTAGTGTAGTGATAGAAACCTCCTGATAACAGTAGTGTAGTGATAGAAACCTCCTGATAACAGTAGTGTAGTGATAGAAACCTCCTGATAACAGTAGTGTAGTGATAGAAACCTCCTGATAACAGTAGTGATATAAACCTCCTGATAACAGTAGTGTAGTGATAGAAACCTCCTGATAACAGTAGTGTAGTGATAAAAACCTCCTGATAACAGGAGTGTAGTGATAGAAACCTCCTGATAACAGTAGTGTAGTGATAGAAACCTCCTGATAACAGTAGTGATATAAACCTCCTGATAACAGTAGTGTAGTGATAGAAACCTCCTGATAACAGTAGTGATATAAACCTCCTGATAACAGTAGTGTAGTGATAGAAACCTCCTGATAACAGTAGTGTAGTGATATAAATCTCCTGATAACAGTAGTGTAGTGATAGAAACCTCCTGATAACAGTAGTGTAGTGATAGAAACCTCCTGATAACAGTAGTGTAGTGATAGAAACCTCCTGATAACAGTAGTGATAGAAACCACCTGATAACAGTAGTGTAGTGATATAAATCTCCTGATAACAGTAGTGATATAAACCTCCTGATAACAGTAGTGTAGTGATAGAAACCTCCTGATAACAGTAGTGATATAAACCTCCTGATAACAGTAGTGTAGTGATAGAAACCTCCTGATAACAGTAGTGATATAAACCTCCTGATAACAGTAGTGTAGTGATAGAAACCTCCTGATAACAGTAGTGATATAAACCTCCTGATAACAGTAGTGTAGTGATAGAAACCTCCTGATAACAGTAGTGTAGTGATAGAAACCTCCTGATAACAGTATTGTAGTGATAGAAACCTCCTGATAACAGTAGTGTAGTGATAGAAACGTCCTGATAACAGTAGTGTAGTGATAGAAACCTCCTGACAACAGTAGTGTGGTGATAGAAACCTCCTGATAACAGTAGTGATAGAAACCTCCTGATAACAGTAGTGTAGTGATAGAAACGTCCTGATAACAGTAGTGTAGTGATAGAAACCTCCTGACAACAGTAGTGTGGTGATAGAAACCTCCTGATAACAGTAGTGTAGTGATAGAAACGTCCTGATAACAGTAGTGATAGAAACCTCCTGATAACAGTAGTGTAGTGATAGAAACCTCCTGATAACAGTAGTGTAGTGATAGAAACCTCCTGATAACAGTAGTGATAGAAACCTCCTGATAACATTAGTGTAGTGATAGAAACCTCCTGATAACAGTAGTGTAGTGATAGAAACCTCCTGGTAACAGTAGTGTAGTGATAGAAACCTCCTGGTAACAGTAGTGTGGTGATAGAAACCTCCTGATAACAGTAGTGATAGAAACCTCCTGATAACAGTAGTGTAGTGATATAAACGTCCTGATAACAGTAGTGTAGTGATAGAAACCTCCTGACCACAGTAGTGTGGTGATAGAAACCTCCTGATAACAGTAGTGATAGAAACCTCCTGATAACAGTAGTGTAGTGATAGAAACGTCCTGATAACAGTAGTGTAGTGATAGAAACCTCCTGACAACAGTAGTGTGGTGATAGAAACCTCCTGATAACAGTAGTGTAGTGATAGAAACGTCCTGATAACAGTAGTGATAGAAACCTCCTGATAACAGTAGTGTAGTGATAGAAACCTCCTGATAACAGTAGTGTAGTGATAGAAACCTCCTGATAACAGTAGTGATAGAAACCTCCTGATAACATTAGTGTAGTGATAGAAACCTCCAGATAACAGTAGTGTAGTGATAGAAACCTCCTGGTAACAGTAGTGTAGTGATAGAAACCTCCTGGTAACAGTAGTGTGGTGGTAGAAACCTCCTGATAACAGTAGTGATAGAAACCTCCTGATAACAGTAGTGTAGTGATAGAAACGTCCTGATAACAGTAGTGATATAAACCTCCTGATAACAGTAGTGATAGAAACCTCCTGATAACAGTAGTGATAGAAACCTCCTGATAACAGTAGTGTAGTGATAGAAACCTCCTGATAACAGTAGTGTAGTGATAGAAACCTCCTGACAACAGTAGTGTGGTGATAGAAACCTCCTGATAACAGTAGTGATAGAAACCTCCTGATAACAGTAGTGTAGTGATAGAAACGTCCTGATAACAGTAGTGTAGTGATAGAAACCTCCTGACAACAGTAGTGTAGTGATAGAAACCTGATAACAGTAGTGTAGTGATAGAAACGTCCTGATAACAGTAGTGTAGTGATAGAAACCTCCTGACAACAGTAGTGATAGAAACCTCCTGATAACAGTAGTGTAGTGATAGAAACATCCTGATAACAGTAGTGTAGTGATAGAAACCTCCTGATAACAGTAGTGTAGTGATAGAAACCTCCTGATAACAGGAGTATAGTGATATAAACCACCTGATAACAGTAGTGTAGTGATAGAAACCTCCTGATAACAGTAGTGATAGAAACCTCCTGATAACAGTAGTGTAGTGATAGAAACCTCCTGATAACAGTAGTGATAGAAACCTCCTGATAACAGTAGTGTAGTGATAGAAACCTCCTGGTAACAGTAGTGTAGTGATAGAAACCTCCTGATAACAGTAGTGATAGAAACCTCCTGATAACAGGAGTGTAGTGATAGAAACGTCCTGATAACAGTAGTGTAGTGATAGAAACCTCCTGATAACAGTAGTGTAGTGATAGAAACCTCCTGATAACAGGAGTGTAGTGATAGAAACCTCCTGATAACAGTAGTGATAGAAACCTCCTGATAACAGTAGTGTAGTGATAGAAACCTCCTGATAACAGGAGTGTAGTGATAGAAACCTCCTGATAACAGTAGTGTAGTGATAGAAACCTCCTGATAACAGTAGTGTAGTGATAGAAATGTCCTGATAACAGTAGTGTAGTGATAGAAACCTCCTGATAACAGTAGTGTAGTGATAGAAACCTCCTGATAACAGTAGTGTAGTGATAGAAACCTCCTGATAACAGTAGTGTAGTGATAGAAACCTCCTGATAACAGTAGTGATAGAAACCTCCTGATAACAGTAGTGTAGTGATAGAAACCTCCTGATAACAGTAGTGATATAAACCTCCTGATAACAGTAGTGTAGTGATAGAAACCTCCTGATAACAGTAGTGTAGTGATAGAAACCTCCTGATAACAGTAGTGTAGTGATAGAAACCTCCTGATAACAGTAGTGTAGTGATAGAAACCCCCTGATAACAGTATTGTAGTGATAGAAACCTCCTGGTAACAGTATTGTAGTGATAGAAACCTCCTGATAACAGTAGTGTAGTGATAGAAACATCCTGATAACAGTAGTGTAGTGATAGAAACCTCCTGGTAACAGTAGTGTAGTGATAGAAACCTCCTGATAACAGTAGTGTAGTGATAGAAACCTCCTGATAACAGTAGTGTAGTGATAGAAACCTCCTGATAACAGTAGTGTAGTGATAGAAACCTCCTGATAACAGTAGTGTAGTGGTAGAAACGTCCTGATAACAGTAGTGATAGAAACCTCCTGATAACAGTAGTGTAGTGATAGAAACCTCCTGATAACAGTAGTGTAGTGATAGAAACCTCCTGATAACAGTAGTGTAGTGATAGAAACCTCCTGATAACAGTAGTGTAGTGATAGAAACCTCCTGATAACAGTAGTGATATAAACCTCCTGATAACATTAGTGTAGTGATAGAAACCTCCTGATAACAGTAGTGTAGTGATAGAAACCTCCTG
Source organism: Oncorhynchus mykiss (assembly GCF_057628025.1). Classification (NCBI taxonomy): domain Eukaryota; kingdom Metazoa; phylum Chordata; class Actinopteri; order Salmoniformes; family Salmonidae; genus Oncorhynchus; species Oncorhynchus mykiss. Next base: position 68,432,809 of record NC_143031.1, read on the forward strand.
GTAACAGTAGTGTAGTGATAGAAACCTCCTGGTAACAGTAGTGTGGTGATAGAAACCTCCTGATAACAGTAGTGATAGAAACCTCCTGATAACAGTAGTGTAGTGATATAAACGTCCTGATAACAGTAGTGTAGTGATAGAAACCTCCTGACCACAGTAGTGTGGTGATAGAAACCTCCTGATAACAGTAGTGATAGAAACCTCCTGATAACAGTAGTGTAGTGATAGAAACGTCCTGATAACAGTAGTGTAGTGATAGAAACCTCCTGACAACAGTAGTGTGGTGATAGAAACCTCCTGATAACAGTAGTGTAGTGATAGAAACGTCCTGATTACAGTAGTGATAGAAACCTCCTGATAACAGTAGTGTAGTGATAGAAACCTCCTGATAACAGTAGTGTAGTGATAGAAACCTCCTGATAACAGTAGTGATAGAAACCTCCTGATAACATTAGTGTAGTGATAGAAACCTCCTGATAACAGTAGTGTAGTGATAGAAACCTCCTGGTAACAGTAGTGTAGTGATAGAAACCTCCTGGTAACAGTAGTGTGGTGGTAGAAACCTCCTGATAACAGTAGTGATAGAAACCTCCTGCTAACAGTAGTGTAGTGATAGAAACCTCCTGATAACAGTAGTGTAGTGATAGAAACCTCCTGATAACAGTAGTGTAGTGATAGAAATGTCCTGATAACAGTAGTGTAGTGATAGAAACCTCCTGATAACAGTAGTGTAGTGATAGAAACCTCCTGATAACAGTAGTGTAGTGATATAAACTTCCTGATAACAGTAGTGTAGTGATAGAAACCTCCTGATAACAGTAGTGTAGTGATAGAAATGTCCTGATAACAGTAGTGTAGTGATAGAAACCTCCTGATAACAGTAGTGTAGTGATATAAACTTCCTGATAACAGTAGTGTAGTGATAGAAACCTCCTGATAACAGTAGTGATAGAAACCTCCTGATAACAGTAGTGTAGTGATAGAAACCTCCTGATAACAGTAGTGTAGTGATAGAAACATCCTGATAACAGTAGTGTAGTGATAGAAACCTCCTGATAACAGTAGTGTAGTGATAGAAACCCCCTGATAACAGTAGTGTAGTGATAGAAACCTCCTGATAACAGTAGTGTAGTGATAGAAACCTCCTGATAACAGTAGTGTAGTGATAGAAACATCCTGATAACAGTAGTGTAGTGATAGAAACCTCCTGATAACAGTAGTGTAGTGATAGAAACCTCCTGATAACAGTAGTGTAGTGATAGAAACATCCTGATAACAGTAGTGTAGTGATAGAAACCTCCTGATAACAGTAGTGTAGTGATAGAAACCTCCTGATAACAGTAGTGTAGTGATAGAAACATCCTGATAACAGTAGTGTAGTGATAGAAACCTCCTGATAACAGTAGTGTAGTGATAGAAACCTCCTGGTAACAGTAGTGTAGTGATAGAAACCTCCTGATAACAGTATTGTAGTGATAGAAACCTCCTGATAACAGTAGTGTAGTGATAGAAACATCCTGATAACAGTAGTGTAGTGATAGAAACCTCCTGGTAACAGTAGTGTAGTGATAGAAACCTCCTGATAACAGTAGTGTAGTGATAGAAACCTCCTGATAACAGTAGTGTAGTGATATAAACCTCCTGATAGCAGTAGTGTAGTGATAGAAACCTCCTGATAACAGTAGTGTAGTGATAGAAACCTCCTGATAACAGTAGTGTAGTGATAGAAACCTCCTGGTAACAGTAGTGTAGTGATAGAAACCTCCTGATAACAGTATTGTAGTGATAGAAACCTCCTGATAACAGTAGTGTAGTGATAGAAACCTCCTGATAACAGTATTGTAGTGATAGAAACCTCCTGATAACAGTAGTGTAGTGATAGAAACCACCTGATAACAGTAGTGTAGTGATAGAAACCTCCTGATAACAGTAGTGTAGTGATAGAAACCTCCTGATAACAGTAGTGATAGAAACGTCCTGATAACGGTAGTGTAGTGATATTTCGGTGCCATCCACCCCATGCCAGGCATTTACATAAAGGCATTCTAAATTATTCATGAATTATCAGAGGATTCCCGGTGGAACAGGATGAAACAGACAGTGGCTGCTAATTGGCCCATCAATAACCCTGCTGCCTGCTGGATCTCCCTTAGTGGATCTGGATCTCTCCTCAGGAATCTGGCTCTCTAGTCTACACAACACTTCTCTCTCTCTAGTCTACACAACACTTCTCTCTCTCTAGTCTACACAACACTTCTCTCTCTCTAGTCTACACAACACTTCTCTCTCTCTAGTCTACACAACACTTCTCTCTCTCTAGTCTACACAACACTTCTCTCTCTCTAGTCTACACAACACTTCTCTCTCTCTAGTCTACACAACACTTCTCTCTCTCTAGTCTACACAACACTTCTCTCTCTCTAGTCTACACAACACTTCTCTCTCTCTAGTCTACACAACACTTCTCTCTCTCTAGTCTACACAACACTTCTCTCTCTCTCTTGTCTACACAACACTTCTCTCTCTCTCTAGTCTACACAACACTTCTCTCTCTCTAGTCTACACAACACTTCTCTCTCTCTAGTCTACACAACACTTCTCTCTCTCTCTTGTCTACACAACACTTCTCTCTCTCTCTAGTCTACACAACACGTCTCTCTCTCTAGTCTACACAACACTTCTGGCTCTCTCTAGTCTACACAACACTTCTGGCTCTCTAGTCTACACAACACTTCTGGCTCTCTAGTCTACACAACACTTCTGGCTCTCTCTAGTCTACACAACACTTCTGGCTCTCTAGTCTACACAACACTTCTGGCTCTCTCTAGTCTACACAACACTTCTGGCTCTCTCTAGTCTACACAACACTTCTGGCTCTCTCTAGTCTACACAACACTTCTGGCTCTCTCTAGTCTACACAACACTTCTGGCTCTCTCTAGTCTGCACAACACTTCTGGTTCTCTCTAGTCTGCACAACACTTCTCTCTCTCTCTAGTCTACACAACACTTCTCTCTCTCTCTAGTCTACGCAATACTTCTGGCTCTCTAGTCTACACAAGACTTTTGGCTCTCTAGTCTACGCAAGACGTCTGGCTCTCTCTAGTCTACGCAAGACTTCTGGCTCTCTCTAGTCTACGCAATACTTCTGGCTCTCTCTAGTCTACGCAACACTTTTGGCTCTCTCTAGTCTACGCAACACTTCTCTCTCTCTAGTCTACACAACACTTCTCTCTCTCTAGTCTACACAACACTTCTCTCTCTCTAGTCTACACAACACTTCTGGCTCTCACTAGTCTACACAACACTTCTGGCTCTCTAGTCTACACAACACTTCTGGCTCTCTCTAGTCTACACAACACTTCTGGCTCTCTCTAGTCTACACAACACTTCTGGCTCTCTCTAGTCTACGCAACACTTCTGGCTCTCTCTAGTCTACGCAAGACTTCTGGCTCTCTAGTCTACGCAAGACTCCTGGCTCTCTCTAGTCTACGCAACACTTCTGGCTCTCTCTAGTCTACGCAACACTTCTCTCTCTCTAGTCTACACAACACTTCTCTCTCGCTAGTCTACACAACACTTCTGGCTCTCACTAGTCTACACAACACTTCTGGCTCTCTAGTCTACGCAAGACTCCTGGCTCTCTCTAGTCTACGCAACACTTCTGGCTCTCTCTAGTCTACGCAACACTTCTCTCTCTCTAGTCTACACAACACTTCTCTCTCTCTAGTCTACACAACACTTCTGGCTCTCACTAGTCTACACAACACTTCTGGCTCTCTAGTCTACACAACACTTATGGCTCTCTCTAGTCTACACAACACTTCTGTCTCTCTCTAGTCTACACAACACTTCTGGCTCTCTCTAGTCTACGCAACACTTCTGGCTCTCTCTAGTCTACGAAAGACTTCTGGCTCTCTAGTCTACGCAAGACTCCTGGCTCTCTCTAGTCTACGCAACACTTCTCTCTCTCTAGTCTACACAACACTTCTCTCTCGCTAGTCTACACAACACTTCTGGCTCTCACTAGTCTACACAACACTTCTGGCTCTCTAGTCTACGCAAGACTCCTGGCTCTCTCTAGTCTACGCAACACTTCTGGCTCTCTCTAGTCTACGCAACACTTCTCTCTCTCTCTAGTCTACACAACACTTCTCTCTCTCTAGTCTACACAACACTTCTGGCTCTCACTAGTCTACACAACACTTCTGGCTCTCTAGTCTACACAACACTTATGGCTCTCTCTAGTCTACACAACACTTCTGTCTCTCTCTAGTCTACACAACACTTCTGGCTCTCTCTAGTCTACGCAACACTTCTGGCTCTCTCTAGTCTACGCAAGACTTCTGGCTCTCTAGTCTACGCAAGACTCCTGGCTCTCTAGTCTACACAACACTTATGTCTCTCTCTAGTCTACACAAGACTTCTGGCTCTCTCTAGTCTACACAATACTTCTGTCTCTCTAGTCTACACAACACTTCTGTCTCTCTAGTCTACGCAAGACTCCTGGCTCTCTAGTCTACACAACACCTCTGTCTCTCTCTAGTGTACTCAAGACTTCTGGCTCTCTCTAGTCTACACAATACTTCTGTCTCTCTAGTTTACACAAGACTTCTGGCTCTCTCTAGTCTAAACAAGACTCCTGCCTCTGACGAGGAATGGTTTTTAGATGGTTTGGTGGCTGAAAGATCTTTATCTTAACTTCGCAAAGAAGGGTTTTTAATATAACAATACTTTTCGCAAAAATTTCAATTTTTAATTTATCTGTAGAAACTTAGAAACTACTGTAGAAACTTTGACAACAGAAACGTTGTCAAACATCACAGCACAGTTGAGGGTAGGCTGAAGGATGGAATTAAAATCAAACAAAAGATAACTAAAATACACTGCCCCCCCACACACACACACAAACACACACACAATTTAAAAAGTAATAAAATAAAATCAAGAGATGGTTCTCCCACAACCGTTTTGCTTGTTGATCAAACATGTCTGAGAGAACACAGGGTAGAATTGCCAATGGGCCTCTCTTTTAGCAGCACAGACTGAGAGGCTTTGAAAGACACACCACAGAGCTAGTTCACTATACCTCCGCAGGCACTACCAAACACTCCCTGAATCACTGATGAGAGAGCGGATTTCTAGGCACTACCAAACGATTGCATCTCAGTCAGAGACAGACACACACGCACACGCACAATACTATTCCCCTTTCCCCAAATGCTAGAACCTCATTACCATAAAGGCGGGCCTCTGGAGAGGGTGCTGCAATAACACAGGCTGTTCTTTGTTTCCCTGCCTTGATTGACAGGAGATTGCAACGCACATTAAATGGCCACCAGACTCTGCATTAGTTTAGAAACAGAGGGAGCAGGGCCCCGTCAAAGGTCAGGCCTAGCGCATAATGAACTGATCTCTCTCTGTCACACATACACACCGGTCCCCCATCGGCCCCCAGTCAGCTTGTCATTAAGAGGCCTGTCCTGGATTCTAATAGACATGTAGCTCTAATAAAATTAATCACTCTCTGACACAGAGCTTTGAACGTATTAACATAAGTGTGTTTATGTCGGAGGAAATGCAGACAAGAAGCCTGGACTGGGGTGCTCTGGTGCTCTGTTCCAGGGGTGCTCTGTTCCAGGGGTGCTCTGTTCCAGGGGTGCTCTGTTCCAGGGGTGCTCTGTTCCAGGGGTGCTCTGTTCCAGGGGTGCTCTGTTCCAGGGGTGCTCTGTTCCAGGGGTGCTCTGTTCCAGGGGTGCCCTGTTCCTGGGGTGCCCTGTTCCTGGGGTGCCCTGTTCCTGGGGTGCCCTGTTCCTGGGGTGCCCTGTTCCTGGGGTGCCCTGTTCCTGGGGTGCCCTGTTCCTGGGGTGCCCTGTTCCTGGGGTGCCCTGTTCCTGGGGTGCCCTGTTCCTGGGGCGCCCTGTTCCTGGGGCGCCCTGTTCCTGGGGCGCCCTGTTCCTGGGGCGCCCTGTTCCTGGGGCGCCCTGTTCCTGGGGTGCTCTGTTCCAGGGGTGCTCTGTTCCAGGGGTGCTCTGTTCCAGGGGTGCCCTGTTCCAGGGGTGCCCTGTTCCTGGGGTGCCCTGTTCCTGGGGTGCCCTGTTCCTGGGGTGCTCTGTTCCTGGGGTGCTCTGTTTGGTCTTATTTTTAATAATTACTCCCAAAACATTGATATTCTCTCATATTTGATTGTGTGTTTTAAAGGGGAAAAATAATTGCGCTTTCTGTGGCTACTAATTTCACCATGTTTCCAGGTTACCAAACTATAATTGCGGAAGTATAATTGTTGAACATTTACAAAAAAGAGCCATGAAGTGTAACCTATTCACACAATTTGTTATGCACTTATACAACATGTCCTCATTTTAATCGTGTTCTTCCTCCACTCTACTTCCCAGCTTGCATCCCAATGTTGGTACCTTACTCCCTAGTTAGTGCACTCATTTTGACCCGGGCCCATAGGGCGCTATATATATATATATATATATATATGTATACATGTATGTAGGTAGGTAGAAAGAAAGAGAAAGAAAGAAAGAACATGGTCACATTTAGGACGCAGGCCCAGTTCCACATTAAAACCCAGAGACCTTTCAGTGCTCTGCCGCCCCAGGGCCTTTTCTCTCTCTCTTTGACACCGACCAATTTATTGATGTTGTTTCCACGGCTCATAAAGTCATTATACAAGAGCTTTCACAGTTTACCATCAGGCTGAGGCTCGATCGCCTCGTCAGGGGGAGATGTCATGATGGCATACAGGCAGCAGGCGTCGAGCTGTTCGCTCTCTCTTTTTCTCTCTCACCTCCTCCTCTCTCTCCCTCTCTGAATCTCATTCTTCTCGCACTCCCTTTCTTTCCCCATCTCTTTCTTTCTCTCTATTTTCTCTCTCACTTTCTCTCTCTTTCCTCCATTCCTCCCTGATTGAAAGTTATAATTAAGAGAGTGAGAGAGAATTAGAAGGAAAATTAGCTGTCAGAAAGTCACATTTAAGTGAGTGATGGGCCAGCCCCGGCTGTAAACATTTAAATGATATAAATTGCCATTTAAGTGTACCGGTTTAATGTTTTGTCACAGAATTAATGTGCCACAAGGCAGCAATGACAATCAAGGCCTCCTCATTCTAATTTGGAACGCGTTTAGAAGCCTTTGTTGTTGCCGTGCCGACAGCTTTTCCAGAAATTAACACAATCGCTCTTTTTATGAGAAACCATAAATGTTTTCCCTTCTTTGCCAGCTAATGAGTAGAAAAACAGCTTGTATCTCAATGTTATGGTGAAACAGAGACATTCCAAAGCACCGCTATATACATTATCTCGTCTCGTCGTCCCACGAAAGGGGAAGAAGAGTCCAAAATGAGTCCCCAACGTCCTACTAGAACGGAGTGTTTTCACACGATTAGCATTGGAGTCTCTTGGAGCATTTTCTCCATTATGCAGATGATAGTCAGTGCTGCTATCTGCTATTGAAACGACTTTGAACAAGTTCTGCTTTGAGTTGCAGCTTTTTGTGGGGGTTGGGGGAGTGGAGTAAGGGTTCTGGAATTACAACAATTAGTGCCGAACATAATTTGCAGTCTTGCAGTTTAGCAGGTCTACTGTACATAATGCTTCAGTAGACCTGTATAAATAATAATTTGACTTCGTCTAATCCCACCCTTGGTTCTGTGGCTTATGAGTGACATCAACTTCAATCAATTATTTGCAAGGATTCCCTACCTCCTATTATTGATATAATCTTGGGGTCCTCTTGTACCACTCTTATCTATCCAAATCCCCTCTAACCATGAGTCCTCGCTGCCTCACTCTGCTCAATAACCCTTTCATTTAGCCCAATCCCCTCTAACCATGGCTCCTCCTCTCCTCCTGTCTTCCCAGGCTCTGGAGAGTGAGTTTGTGTCGTGCCAGCTGCACCAGTGGATCGACCTGATCTTTGGCTACAAGCAGCAGGGTCCTGAGGCCACCAGGTCTCTCAACGTCTTCTACTACCTGACCTATGAAGGGACCATCAACCTCAGCTCCATCACCGACCCCATGCTCAGAGAGGTGATGTAACACACACACACACACACGCAGAGTTGACGTGACGTTTTTCTGCGTATTATTTGTTATAATATTATTTGTCTTTTCCATCTCTAAAATCCCCTGCTGGACATTAATTACTCCACGGTATCACACAGAATCATTAAAGCTCTTAACTGGGATGTTGAATTCAATTAAAGTCCATTAGCATCAGCAAAAGGTATAATCCTCTGACATTATTGACGCTGTTATTTGTGTTACATTCAACAGCAGGGCTGTGTGGTAAGTAAGTACTATTCAGTCAAGTTGAGTTGCTGAACCCAGCAGTCTTTCATCTCCAGCACTGGGATCCCACTGAAAGCTATATGAAGTGCTCCACTTTAAAGTCTGAGAAAGCCCTTAAAAATCGGGAGTGTGTTTGTGTTTTTCTCGCTCTACTTTCATTCATTATTCATCCTCCCTTCACTTTGAACCAACAGGCAGGCAGCCTCTCCCTCTCTCCCCACAGCAGCAACACAGTACACCAATATAGCAATAAACCATGGCTAGCCCGCTAGCTTACAGCGCTAACTCTCTCATTGACACTCCAACAAATCTGTGGCAGGCGAACAGGGTGCTGACCCCACAACTAGAGTGTGACTTCTCGTCTAAAACGGTGCCACTGAAGTGTAACTCAGGGTGCCAGACATGGCAGCCAACCACTGAGACAGCCTCTTCTGGCCCAGAGTGCACTGTGTGTGTACTGTGTAAACTCTAGCGCCGAGACCATACCAGTATGGTGATACTCGTTAGTATGGGGGTAAGGAAACAAAACACAAAGCGGATTGAACTGGTTTAGAAATCAGCTCTAATGTTGGAAACAAACATCATGTTGTCATCCAGAGTCACATGTATTTATTTTCTAAGTTGTAGTACAATATGTTACATACAGCAGGTTTTTAAAGGACCAAAGAGATTGGTTTGCGTCGTTTTTTCATTTTTGTCATGGAAAAAATATCCTGATACCAGTACTGTCTTGGCTCTAATAACCTCCAGAGATAACACAACGAGAGCTGGTCAACATAACTTCCTATATAATGCAATATATATTTAATTGAAGACACTCTGAAGCCCCAAACAAATGATCCGTAAACAAATATCCTAATTGCTCTGATATCACAATTACTTATGTTGTGTTGAATATAATTGTATGTTCAGTTGGAATTAAGTGTGTACATTTGAAATGAACAACATTACCCGTCCACCAACCAAAACACATTCACACTGAACCTCCCTCAGAACTTTTACTATCAGAGTCCTGGCCAGAAAATCACCATCTTGACATCGGCGTTCAACAAAGACACAGTAGGGCGATAGTAGTCATCATTTCCAGCAGTACACTCACTGTGGAACCGTGTTAGAGGTTGATTAGTGTCCGTGAGTGTTCAGCTGAAGGTCGAAGTGACTCAACTGTTCCGTTAGCTAGCTCTGGGACGTTTTGCTCAGGCTAATGTACAAGAGGACCCGTCTTCAGAGTCACTCTCTTCATTCAATTCCCAGCTGACGTTTATGAAAGGCGTGTGATGTTAGAAACTTGCTGGGCATAGGTCACCTATATACTTGCCCATACTACAATGTTATGACATATAGGCATGTGATTATGTGGGGACACTGGCAAGGCCAATCTTCTTCAGGGGCGCTGGTCCGTATCTGATGAGGTCTCTATATTCTGTACATTTAAAGGACGGAGGAAGACCCCCCTCTGCAGCGAGGCTACGGTCATGTGATTTACTCAACCACTCGACAAGCTGCATCTGGATGGAAAACATGCTGTTTTTATGCAAATAAACGCATCACAGTAACCACATAACCGCACTTCGTTTTGAATGAAGGGAAATGAATAACCGAGGATGTCCTTGGCGTGTTGTCTGGTTTGTGGGGGTTGTGCGACAACTCAAGGCAGGTTCCTGTTTGCGTGGGTATGTTTAATTTATACTCGTATTACGTGAAAGCTGTAAAATGCAGACTGCATTGTCACTGGTGTGTGACGGCCGTGAGATTTTCCATAATCACAGACAAAGGACAGCGTGAGAGGGCAGGAGAGAGAGAGAGAGAGAGGGCAAGAGGGAGAGAGGGAGAGAGAGAGGGCAAGAGGGAGAGAGAGAGGGCAGGAGAGAGAGAGGGCAAGAGAGAGAGAGAGAGGGCAAGAGAGAGAGGGCAAGAGAGAGAGGGCAAGAGAGAGAGAGAGGGCAAGAGAGAGAGAGAGAGGGCAAGAGAGAGAGAGAGAGGGCAAGAGAGAGAGAGAGAGGGCAAGAGAGAGAGAGAGAGGGCAAGAGAGAGAGAGAGAGAGGGCAAGAGAGAGAGAGAGAGAGGGCAAGAGAGAGAGAGAGAGGGCAAGAGAGAGAGAGAGAGGGCGAGAGAGAGAGAGGGCAAGAGAGAGAGAGAGAGGGCGAGAGAGAGAGAGAGAGGGCAAGAGAGAGAGAGAGGGCAAGAGAGAGAGAGAGGGCAAGAGAGAGAGAGAGAGGGCAAGAGAGAGAGAGAGAGGGCGAGAGAGAGAGAGAGAGGGCAAGAGAGAGAGAGAGAGGGCAAGAGAGAGAGAGAGAGGGCAAGAGAGAGAGAGAGGGCAAGAGAGAGAGAGAGAGGGCAAGAGAGAGAGAGAGAGGGCAAGAGAGAGAGAGAGAGGGCAAGAGAGAGAGAGAGGGGGCGAGAGAGAGAGAGGGGGCGAGAGAGAGAGAGGGCGAGAGAGAGAGAGGGCAGGAGAGAGCGAGGGCAGGAGAGAGAGAGAGGGAGAGGGGGCAGGAGAGAGAGAGGGGGGGCAGGAGAGAGAGAGGGGGGCAGGAGAGAGAGAGAGGGGGCAGGAGAGAGAGAGAGGGGGGGCAGGAGAGCGAGAGAGAGAGGGCAAGAGAGAGAGAGAGAGGGCAGGAGAGAGAGAGAGAGGGGGCAGGAGAGAGAGAGAGGGGGGGCAGGGGAGAGAGAGCGGGCATGGGAGAGAGAGAGAGAGAGAGAGCGGGCACGGGCAGGAGAGAGAGAGAGAGAGAGAAAGGGCAGGAGAGAGAGAGAGAGAGAGAGAGGGTAGGAGAGAGGGCAGGAGAGAGAGAGAGCAATCCCTGTACCAGTACTCTGTCCCTCCCTCTCTCTCCTGTCCCTCCCTACCCTGTTCCTTCTTACCCTGTCCCTTCCTCCCTCTCTCTCCTGTCCCTCCCTACCCTGTCCCTCCCTACCTCCCTCCACCACCACCTGTCCTCCATTGCCTGTTCTGACACAAACCAGCCCCGGAAGGCCTAGCCCAGACCACACCAGGACCATGGCTGAAACAGTTGTCACTCAGTAGTGGCGGTCTCCCTTGGCGCTACACCCCTCCATTCCAACCTCCACCCCCATTGGGCCCTGACACGGCCCAGACTAGCAACCCATTTCCGCCTCCTCCACAGGCCTGCTTCCTCACAAACACTGAGGGGCTGAGGCTGGCTACGGCTCGGGGCTGGAGACGCACTGCTGGTGTATTTGACTAATTAAAACTAACGCCGGGGTTCAGTCGGGTGTGTGGAGAAACCTCCCCAGCTGATTGGACACAGGGAGGAGGGAAGGAACTCTTTCTTAGACTCACTCACTTTCCTCCCTCACTTCATTCATGTGTTTGTGTGTTCATGCAATACACCTCCAATCTCTCTCTTTCTCTCCAATCATTCTCTCTTTTGCTCTCTCTCTCACACACACACACACAGAGAGAGAGTTTATCTGCTCTCTCTCTCTGATGGCACCATGCTGTGCGGGGTGTGGATTTATTAATTCTCCTGATCATCAGAGCAGCTCCAAGGTAAATAGTGGGTGTCAGAGATCCAATTTACCGTCCGGTTGTATTAACCATGCACCAGGCTCCTGGCCATGCCTGGGTAATGGGCCTCTAGCTGGGGAAATGACCGACCACAGCCCCCCTCTCCCCACTGGTCCTGGTAATGAATTTGCATGCGTGGGTGGGTAGGTGGTGGGCTCAAGCACATCTGGATGGGAATGAGGTGATAAATCAGCGTTTGCCCTCGGTGCCCGCCATGCGATGCTCCAGTCACTGAGCATGAAGGGCAGCTGAATGGCAGGGGAGGAGGAGGAGGAGGTACGGAGTGTGTTCTGTTGTCCTCTATAGAGGCTGCAGGGAGAGACCATACTGTACACACAGTCCAGTTCACGATCTGATGGAAGTGGACTGTATCATCGTATACAAGAGATTTTATCATATTTTTGGTTGTTAAAATGTGATATCAGAGAAATTGTATATATATATATAAGGAGGATTTAGTATTTAATATGTATAGTATAATATAGGGATATATATGGTAAAGCTCTTGCCAAATGTATTTTGGATGAACACGACAGACCACAGCTAATTACACCGGCACAGATGTTCATAGTGGTCCTGACGGACTACCCCTCACACCCCAGGCTCACACACTTTGATCAATCACCTCCATTTAATCCTCCTGCTGGTCCTGTGCCAAGCTACTAGGCTAGCTAGAGCTAGCGGTTGCAAACACCACTCACATTCACGCCGCGGACAAATACTGAAAAGTGTTCTTATTTTGTGTCATCAACATTTCTATGCAAATCTGAAATCATCTTGTAAAAGTCCTCTTTAGTTCCCCTTCATCAAACAGTGATGCTGTGAAGACATTGGGTTAGCTAGCTAGCGCTTATCGCCATCTTGCCCTGACTCCCATTCCAGTGATGTAATGACTTGGGCTTTTCCTAGAACCCCTACATGCTTTCTCTGGTATTTCAAGATCCTCTTAGTGACTGTAGGGCTGTGTCCCAAATGGCACCCTATTCTCCTAACAGTGCACTCCTTTTGACCAGGGCCCTATGTAGGGAATAGGGTACTATTTTGGGACACACACTAGATAATCTGTTTGTAATCGATGGCCCAGTCTAATGGACCCAGGAGTGGATCTACACTAAATAAAGAGGGAGGGACAGATCCCATTGTTCTCCTCAGCTGTGAGAGGAGTGGGGGATCAAAGCTTGAGTGGCTTTGAGGGTCTGGGAGAGAGAAGGAAAGAGCTGGAAAAGAGAGGAAGGGGGAGGTAAGAGGCAGGGAGTCGGACTGGGGGAAAGAGAGAGTGAGAGAGTCGAACCAAAGCCCTGGGTTTTCTGACGCTCACATATCAACTGGCGTCGGTGGAGGCCTTGAGTCTAGGCCGGGAGATTTTCTCATACCTGTTAGAGATTAGGAACCATCTTCTTTTTTTTTACTACACTGGGATCCTCCACAAAAGCTGGAAGGTAGGATGGCAGGCAGTGGCTGGAGTATAGGTCTGATCTGAAATGACTACCACTTCCCTATGTAGTGCCTGACTTCTGACCAGAGTATAAATAGGGGTCTGGTTAAAAGAAGTGCACTACATAGGGAATAGGGTGCCATTTCACATGAATCCCAGGTATTAGTATACAGTAAGTATAGTCCGAGTCTATGGGCTTAACTGAGGCTCTCTCTCGCTCTCGCTCTCGCTCTCGCTCTCGCTCTCTCTTGCTCTACTCTGCTCACATAGTTCTCTGCTCTTCTCCACACTCACTCTCTCACATGCAGTCACACACAGTCAGATTGCACGGCGCAGCAGTCACTCACTTAACCTCTGTCTTTCCTGCCCAAGATATTTATTTCTTGCTCTCTCTCAATTCAATTTCAATTTAAGGTTCTTTACTGGCATGGGAAACGTATATGTTATCATTGCCAAAGCAAGTGGGGTTGGTAACAAACAAAAGTGAAATAAACCATTTAAACAGTAAACATTACACATTACACAAAAGTTCCAAAAGAATAAAGACATTTCAAATGTAATTATGTCTATATACAGTGTTGTAACAATGTGCAAATAGTTAAAGTACAAAAGGGAAAATAAATAAACATAAATATGAGTTGTATTTACAATGTATTGGGTTGTATTTACTCTCTCTCTCTGTAGCCCCATCTCACCTAGAGTACTCCTACACACACCTACATCTGTTGCTGTATGTATTCTTTACTGTGTTGTGACCATACACTAGTACATCTCTCTGTCCTCCCAGCCCTGTGTTACCTTGACTCTGTGGCCCCTGATGTTGTCCAGAGCTGAGAGGCGGCGTCTCCTGTGACATTTATGGTCCTATATCTCTTAATTAGCGCCACCTAACCCGCCTGTCTGTCTCGCTCTCTTTCTCTCTGTTTCTCTTTCTCTCTCTCTCGCTCTGTTTCTCTCTCTCTCTCACTTTCTCTCTCTCTCTCTCTACCTCTTTCTCTCTCTCTCTCTCTCTCTACCTCTTTCTCTCTCTCTCTCTCTCTCTCTCTTTTTTTTCTCTCTCTCTACCCTCCCCCTCTCTCTCTACCTCTCTCTCTCTACCCTCCCCCTCTCTCTCTACCTCTCTCTCTACCCTCCCCCTCTCTCTCTACCTCTACCTCTCTCTATCCCCGCTCTCTCTCTCTCTACCCCTCTCTCTCTCTCTCTCTCTCTCTCTCTCTCTCTCTCTCTCTCTACTCCTCTCTCTCTACTCCTCTCTACCCCCCCCTCTCTCTCTCTCTCTCTACTCCTCTCTCTCTACTCCTCTCTCTCTCTACTCCTCTCTCTCTACCCCTCTCTCTACCCCCCCCTCTCTCTCTCTCTCTCTACCCCTCTCTCTCTCTACACCTCTCTCTTTACCTCTCTCTACACCTCTCTCTACCTCTCTCTTTCTACCTCTCTCTACCCCTCTCTCTCTCTACACCTATCTCTTTCTCTGTCTCTCTCTACTTCTCTTTCTCTCTACCTCTCGCCAGGCTGTGGAGGCACAGATCAGGAGTTTTGGACAGACCCCATGTCAGCTGCTCATCGAGCCACACCCACCAAGGAGCTCCGCCATGCAGGTGGTGAGTCTCGCACACACGTACGCGGGCGCTCACACACAGGCTGACCACCATACCATGCCCAATACCGTACCCAATACCATGCCCAATACCGTACAAAATACCGTACACAATACCGTACACAATACCGTGCCCAATACCATGCCCAATACCATGCCCAATACCGTGCCCAATACCGTGCCCAATACCGTACCCAATACCATGCCCAATACCGTACCCAATACCATGCCCAATACCGTACACAATACCATGCCCAATACCGTACACAATACCGTGCTCAATACCATGCCCAATACCATGCCCAATACCGTGCCCAATACCGTGCCCAATACCGTACCCAATACCGTGCCCTATACCATGTCCAATACCATGCCCTATACCATGTCCAATACCGTGCCCAATACCGTGCCCAATACCGTGCCCAATACCGTGCCCAATACCATGCCCAATACCATGCCCAATACCGTGCCCAATACCATGCCCAATACCATGCCCAATACCATGCCCAATACCGTACCCAATACCATGCCCATTACCGTGCCCAATACCATGCCCAATACCATGCCCAATACCATGCCCAATACCGTGCCCAATACCGTGCCCAATACCATGCCCAATACCGTAATCAATACCATGCCCAATACCTTACCCAATAACATTGCCCAATACCGTACACAATACCGTGCCCAATACCATGCCCAATACCATGCCCAATACCATGCCCAATACCGTGCCCAATACCATGCCCAATACCATGCCCAATACCGTGCCCAATACCGTGCCCAATACCGTACCCAATACCGTGCCCTATACCATGTCCAATACCATGCCCTATACCATGTCCAATACCGTGCCCTATACCGTGCCCAATACCGTGCCCTATACCGTGCCCAATACCGTGCCCAATACCGTGCCCAATACCGTGCCCAATACCATGCCCAATACCGTGCCCAATACCGTGCCCAATACCATGCCCAATACCATGCCCAATACCATGCCCAATACCGTACCCAATACCATGCCCATTACCGTGCCCAATACCATGCCCAATACCATGCCCAATACCATGCCCAATACCGTGCCCAATACCATGCCCAATACCGTAATCAATACCATGCCCAATACCTTACCCAATAACATTGCCCAATACCGTACACAATACCATGCCCAGTACCATGCCCAATGCCATGCCCAATACCGTAATCAATACCATGCCATATACCGTACCCAATACCATGCCCAATACCATGCCCAATACCATGCCCAATAACATGCCCAATACCATGCCCAATACCATGCCCAATACCATGCCCTATACCATGCCCTATACCGTACCCAATACCAAGCCCAATACCATGCCCTATACCATGCCCTATACCGTACCCAATACCATGCCCAATACCGTGCCCAATACCATGCCCAATACCGTAATCAATACCATGCCCTATACCGTACCCAATACCATGCCCAATACCATGCCCAATACCATGCCCAATACCGTGCCCAATACCATGCCCAATACCGTAATCAATACCATGCCCTATACCGTGCCCAATACCATGCCCAATACCGTAATCAATACCATGCCCTATACCGTACCCAATACCATGCCCAATACCATGCCCTGTACCATGCCCTATACCGTACCCAATACCATGCCCAATACCATACCCAATACCGTGCCCAATACCGTAATCAATACCGTACCCAATACCATGCCCAATACCATGCCCAATACCATACCCAATACCATGCCCAGTACCATGCCCTATACCATGCCCTATACCGTACCCAAAACCGTACCCAATACCATACCCAATACCATACCCAGTACCGTGCCCAGTACAGACCCATCTCCTCAGTAGTCTAGATAGAGGCCAAATGGAATAGCCTTGACTGTCTCTGACTGCTAGTATGATAAATGACTGCCTCTGACTGCTAGTATGTCAAACGACGGTCTCTGCTTTGACTCATACTAGCCCGTCTATAGTCTTTCCTCTCCCCACCATCATCCCTCCAGCCTAACCCTGGGAAACGTAAGCTCTGGTTTTGAACCTGTCTCCTCTCGTCCTCAGAGAGGGGTGAGGTGTGATTCTATGTGAAGGGATGAGGTGTGATTTTGGGTGTAAGGAGGGCGGATGAGGGTGAATGGATTAGCACTGTGGAAACATGGTCCTGAGCCAAACTCCCACTCCACACCTTAGACAGACAGACGAGGGGACCAGGGGAGAACCAGAGGGAGGAGGACCGGCTGGGAACAATGGCCCATAGGTGACAGGCTTTTAAGGAGCAGGAAGAGGGGGGGGGGGGCTGTGGATGACGTGCCGACTTGAGCCCCCATTAGCGGGGTGGCCCTGTGGTGCTGACAGCTGGAGACCATTGGCACACACATACACACACACACACACACAAACATTCACACATACACACACACATGCACAAACACACACACATGCACAAACACACGCACATACACAAACACACACACATACACAAACACACACACACATAGCGCTGTCCATATGCCACCCATGTTTACCAAACACCCCATTAGCTCCTCACCACATATCCAATAATGCTACATTCATCCACAGGTTGGGAGTCTAGGGTTTCCCCCAGACCTGGGTGCAAATACTACTTGATTTCTTTCAAACACTGTTAGCGTTTGCCTGCCTGGAGTGCCAGGTGGGTGAGGTTTGCTCTTTTTGAGGGTAGATCAGCTTTAATATTTGCCGATAGAACCCACAATCTATCAAAGTAATTGTTTGCATAATTTCTAATCCCCCTAATTTAGTTGTTTTATTTCTTTATATTTTTCCCCCTACCATCCCTCCCTGATTGGAGTAAATTTAATGGAAAACAGTACTTCTACTGCTACTCACAGCTATTTTGTCTCACATGACTATAGAAATAACTTTATATATATTCCTAACTTCCTCTCTCTGCAAGTGCTGGATTTTCACACAGCGTCCAATCCTCCATTAATTCTGATCTTAACTCCAACTAAAAGATTTACCCATCTTTCCCAGTATAATGGCATTTTATCATTTCCTTTTGTAATACATCCCTCACTGTGATGTCTTACGAGGGTCCTGACTCAAAGCGAGCCACCGATGGACAGTACCTGAAAAGATGTTATGTTGATTCTGTTTCCTCCCCTTCTAATGTCTTAATGAAATCAGAAGTTGACTATCCTGGCCTGGCGTACAGTATACTATTAGTAACATTGTATTAACTCTTCCACTCTCACAGTAGGACAGTACAGTAGGACAGTACAGTAGGGTATAGTACAGTAGGGTGCAGTAGGGTACAGTATACTATTAGTAACAGTGTATTAACTCTTCCACTCGTACAGTAGGACAGTACAGTAGGACAGTACAGTAGGGTGCAGTACAGTAGGGTGCAGTAGGGTACAGTATACTATTAGTAACAGTGTATTAACTCTTCCACTCTCACAGTAGGACAGTACAGTAGGACAGTACAGTAGGACAGTACAGTAGGATGCAGTACAGTAGGGTGCGGTACAATACATTAGGGTGCGGTACAATACATTAGGGTGCAGTACAGTAGGGTACAGTGCAGTCCATTAGGGTACAGTCCATTAGGGTACAGTGCAGTACAGTAGGGTGCAGTACAGTAGGGTGCAGTACAGTACAGTAGGGTGCGGTACAGTAGGGTGCGGTGCAGTAGGGTGCTGTGCAGTACAGTAGGGTGCGGTACAGTAGGGTGCGGTACAGTAGGGTGCGGTACAGTAGGGTGCGGTACAGTACAGTAGGGTGCGGTACAGTACAGTAGGGTGCGGTACGGTAGGGTGCAGTACAGTACAGTAGGGTGCAGTGCAGTACAGTGAGGTACAGTAAGAGCTGCTAAGATGAGAATGGAGTAGTAGAATAACGAGGGGAGAAATGGGGAGACACTTTCCTAGACAAATAAACGTGTGGTGGTTGAGCAGGGCCTCAATTCCCTGTGGTGAGACACAAGTACGTACGGAAATCCATTGGAAACTCGACCCCACTACTGGAGCGGGAGGGCATATGAGTCCATCCTTTCAAGTGGTTAAAGGTGTCTTGTATGTAATTGTTTGGCCTCTCCGGTGGTGGTAGGTGGGCCTGGTGTGTTTGGACAGGTTTGACGTGTCCTAGACAGACTGATGTTCAGGGCCTTCCCCTTTCCATTCACACCAGCAGCAGATGAGGGACTTCTTTCTCTCTCTCGCTCTTCCTCTCTCTCGCTCTTCCTCTCTCTCGCTCTTCCTCTCTCTTGCTCTTCCTCTCTCGCTCTCGCTTTCCCTCTTCCTCTCTTCCCCTCTCTCCCTCTTTCTCTCTCTCTCTCTCTCTCTCTCTGACTCACCCCCATTAATCTCTTTACACATCTCTTTGTCTGAGTGTAATGTGGTGTCAGACTCTGGTCCTGGCATGTCCCCCTGTCTGAGTGTAATGTGGTGTCAGACTCTGGTCCTGACATGTCCCCCTGTCTGAGTGTAGTGTGGTGTCAGACTCCAGTCCTGACATGTCCCCCTGTCTGAGTGTAATGTGGTGTCAGACTCTGGTCCTGACATGTCCCCCTGTCTGAGTGTAGTGTGGTGTCAGACTCCAGTCCTGACATGTCCCCCTGTCTGAGTGTAGTGTGGTGTCAGACTCCAGTCCTGACATGTCCCCCTGTCTGAGTGTAGTGTGGTGTCAGACTCCAGTCCTGACATGTCCTCCTGTCTGAGTGTAGTGTGGTGTCAGACTCCAGTCCTGACATGTCCCCCTGTCTGAGTGTAGTGTGGTGTCAGACTCCGGTCCTGACATGTCCCCCTGTCTGAGTGTAGTGTGGTGTCAGACTCCAGTCCTGACATGTCCCCCTGTCTGAGTGTAGTGTCGTGTCAGACTCCGGTCCTGACATGTCCTCCTGTCTGAGTGTAGTATGGTGTCAGACTCCAGTCCTGACATGTCCCCCTGTCTGAGTGTGGTGTGGTGTCAGACTCCAGTCCTGACATGTCCCCCTGTCTGAGTGTAGTGTGGTGTCAGACTCCAGTCCTGACATGTCCCCCTGTCTGAGTGTAGTGTGGTGTCAGACTCCGGTCCTGACATGTCCTCCTGTCTGAGTGTAGTATGGTGTCAGACTCCAGTCCTGACATGTCCCCCTGTCTGAGTGTGGTGTGGTGTCAGACTCCAGTCCTGACATGTCCTCCTGTCTGAGTGTAGTATGGTGTCAGACTCCAGTCCTGACATGTCCCCCTGTCTGAGTGTGGTGTGGTGTCAGACTCCAGTCCTGGCATGTCTCCCTGTCTGAGTTTAGTGTGGTGTCAGACTCCAGTCCTGACATGTCCCCCTGTCTGAGTGTAGTGTGGTGTCAGACTCCGGTCCTGACATGTCCCCCTGTCTGAGTGTAGTGTGGTGTCAGACTCCGGTCCTGACATGTCCTCCTGTCTGAGTGTAGTATGGTGTCAGACTCCAGTCCTGACATGTCCCCCTGTCTGAGTGTGGTGTGGTGTCAGACTCCAGTCCTGTCATGTCCCCATGTTGGTGTTCAGTAATGGCGTTGTCAAAGTATTCTAGTAGCCTGTTAAAACAACAGAGATTTACCTCAGTGTGCCTCTGACATTAAGCATGTATAGTATGTTCCCCAGCTCACTACAAGCATCCTGCAAATGACTCCTCAGACTGAACAAATGGCACCCTATTTCATGTGGAGTGCACTTTTATTGACCAGAACCCTGATCAGAAGGAGTGCACTATGTAGAGGGAATAGGGTGCCATTTGGGACGCAGCATGAATAATGTGTGTGAGCCAAGCCAGTAAAAACAACTCTTATCAGTAGAAGTGAACTCACATGGTTTAAAGTGCGTGTCGGTGTCTTGACGAAGCTTGGCAGGAACAAATGTCAATTCTTATATGAAGATAAATACAAAATGGGATTTTTATTTGACCGTTTGTGGCGACTGATTGTTACCAATGATGAAAGTATCAAGTTCACTTCTGACCATTGTCATGTTAAAGAACATTTCCTGAAGAGAAAGTCTGAGAGTTTTGAGGAAGAATGTTGACTTTTCTCATTGTGAAAAGATAGATAAATAATGTCTGGCATGTACACGAGTCCTTATATTTAGAGGTTCAGTCCAAGTAACTGCTAGTAGCCTCTTGATTCATCACAGATGGTGTAGAATGTCAGACTTGAGGAGGACTCCAGTACCCAGCAGCCCTCACTGACAGGTTATTAATGGTGCCACATTTGATGAGGCATTACCATAGAGATAGATAGAGCACTATAGATGGCTATAACCAATCACAGACGCCATAATGTAACACAGATACAAAAATGAGTCTTCTATCTGTATGGGCATTACAGCCACTTTTAATAGAGTGTTAGGGAGGGAGCACTGTAACACTGTTAACACGGGGAGTTCCACAGAGGAGTTTTGGTCTGCAAGGGTATTTCACACACACACTATACACACACACTATACACTATACCAATCCTGTGGATTACGTTTACGTTTGGTTTGTTCGTTTGTTTGTCTTCCGTTTTAATAGTGACTTGTTGGTTCTTCCTTAGTATTGACACAAACTTTGTCTTTAAGAAATAGTTTTCTTGTGTCTGTTTTTCTTGCCCTGACTTCTAATCAATGTTGTCATGTGAATAATGGTACTCTGTTTTTAGTACCCCAGCTTTTCTCCAGCTGGCCTCCTTCCCTATCTGTAGCTTTTCTCTAGCTGGCCTCCTTCCCTATCTGTAGCTTTTCTCCAGCTGGCCTCCTTCCCTATCTGTAGCTTTTCTCTAGCTGGCCTCCTTCCCTATCTGTAGCTTTTCTCTAGCTGGCCTCCTTCCCTATCTGTAGCTTTTCTCTAGCTGGCCTCCTTCCCTATCTGTAGCTTTTCTCTAGCTGGCCTCCTTCCCTATCTGTAGCTTTTCTCTAGCTGGCCTCCTTCCCTATCTGTAGCTTTTCTCTAGCTGGCCTCCTTCCCTATCTGTAGCTTTTCTCCAGCTGGCCTCCTTCCCTATCTGTAGCTTTTCTCCAGCTGGCCTCCTTCCCTATCTGTAGCTTGGCCTCTGAGTGCTGCAACTCCATGCTAGCTTCCCAGCTAACTTTCTCTCTGTCCCTCTCCTCCCTCCCCCCCCTCTCTCTCTCTCTCTCTCTCTCTCTCTCTCTCTCTCTCTCTCTCTCTCTCTCTCGCTTTCACTCTCTTTTCTGCGTGCTGCTGCTCCTGCTGTTCCCTCTTCTCCTCCGCTGCTCCATCCCTTGTTCGCTCCTGCTCTTCGTCTGTGGATCTATCCATCCTCCTCTCCCTCCTTCCGTCCATCCGTCCGTTGATCTGTCCATCACCACCAGTATGTCCTCCTGCAGAGCCCGTTGATGTTCACGGAGCAGATGCAGCAGGATGTCATCATGGTGTTGAAGTTCCCCAGCAACTCTCCCGTGGCCCACGTGGCCGCCAACACCCAGCCGGGCCTCGCCTCGCCCGCCATCATCACCGTCACCGCCAACCGCCTCTTCGCCGTCAACAAGTGGCACGGCCTGGCCGGTAAGAGGGGGATTGTAGGAAATGGAGTCTAAAGTAGGATTATCTTGTAGAGGTCAGCAGGATTATTTTTTAAAACCTTTATGTAACAAGTCAGTTAAGAACAAATTCTTGTTTTACAATGACGGCCTACCCCGGCCAAACCCTCCCCTAACCCGGATGACGCTGGAATAATTGTGTGCCACCCTATGGCTTGAAATGTACGTTTAACCAATTAATTGAAATTCAACTCATATGTAGGATATGAGATATCAAGGATATACTATTTTTTTAATCAAGTCTGATTTCATGTAGCACGTCAAGGACCGGTACACAGAGTAGAGAGTTTTGGAGCACACAGTTGAGGACAACACGTTTGTCCACACAAAGCATCGTATCCAAAGGCCTTCAGTCAGTATTTATCTGTGTATCTCAACGAGAGCAGCCAATGGGCTTGTCTCTCATCTTCCCAGGACAGGACGTTGATTTCTGAGACAGTTGAGCGGTCCTCCTAAAAGGCAGGATCAAATGTGACACGTGCACTCTGCCAGCGTTAGGTTTCACTTCCACTTCGATGCATCAAGGCCTCACTCCTCATGGTTTATTTATTAAACATCAACCCTGCTGTGGAATAACAGGGAAGGGGATCTGGGATGAAGTCTGACGTTAGGAAACTCAAAGACAATAAAGATTTGTAGATCTCATTTTGTTTTGATGAGTGGATTTCATGTGATATTGTTTGTGGTTAGATCTTGAATTGTGATATTAGTGTTATTTGAACTTGTTTATGGTACAAATCTGTATTATTAGAGGATGTTCAGATGTAAGGATTCACGATATTCTGTTATAAACTTGGTTATGTATTACTATGTGTTATCAGAGTCTATTTGGAGCCACAAAAAATGGTTTTACAGCTAAATGTAACTCTTGTGAGAGCGCTCTGGGGGACAATATGCTTTGAGTGTGGCAAATTACATTTTAGCATCTCCCATATGGAACAGAAGCCAAAGTACTCCACAGGGCCAAATCACTGATATTAAACCCATCCTTCTTTCTGCATCCCACTCATTCCTTCCTCCCACACCTCTCTTTTCTTCTCTCTCTCTCTCTCTCTCTCTCTCTCTCTCTCTCTCTCTCTCTCTCCATCTCTCTCTCCTCTCTCTCTCTCTCTCAGGTCATCAAGGCTCCTCTGTGCAGGACCAGCAGTACCAACTACCCGTGGAAATAGACCCCCTGATAGGTATGCCACTTGTGTCTGTGTTTGTATGTTGGTGTGTGCTCAAACGTGTGTGTCTCTCTGTCTGTGTGTGTCTCTGGGATTCATTGTGATGGCCCAAGGCAGTGTCCCTGGCCAGTAGCTTGCTGTTGTTTCCCAGCCTCTGCCCACCAACAGCCCCCCCCCCGTCCCCGTCCCCGTCCTCTCATCCCCTGAAATAAATCCTCCACTCTGCTCTCTTCTCTGCTAAACCATTTGCATGCAAATGGGAATGCAATGAGCTGTGGCCTGGACTGGTATTTCATCATCAACCTCTCCCCCTCTCCTCTATCCCTCTCTCTCGCCATCTCTCTCTTTCTCTCTCTCACAGTTTTCTTACTCTCTCTCTCTGGTTTAATTTGAGCGGGGGAAAGGATCTGTGTCAGTATAAATGAATATGAATGCGGTAATAATGTGTGATTGAGAATGCGCGGCGGGCGGATGTCAGGACAATATGGGCGCCTCTCATCACTCACGACTTGTTGATGAGGAGGCGAGCAGAGCGGCGGAGCGTTAGTGATGTATAGGATACACTGTCTGGGATAGAGTGGTCAGAGACAGAGCTCTAGTAGTGTATAGGATACACTGTCTGGGAGAGAGTGGTCAGAGACAGAGCTCTAGTGATGTATAGGATACACTATCTGGGAGAGAGTGGTCAGAGACAGAGCTCTAGTGATGTATAGGTTACACTGTCTGGGAGAGAGTGGTCAGAGGCAGAGCTCTAGTGATGTATAGGATACACTGTCTGGGAGAGAGTGGTCAGAGGCAGAGCTCTAGTGATGTATAGGATACACTGTCTGGGAGAGAGTGGTCAGAGACATATAACTGGAATAAAGTGACAGATAGTAAACAGTACCAGTTGATATGCAGGGGTACGAGGTAATTGAGGTAGATATCTACATATAACTATGAATAAAGTGACAGATAGTAAACAGTACCAGTTGATGTGTAGGGGTACGAGGTAATTGAGGTAGATATCTACATATAACTATGAATAAAGTGACAGATAGTAAACAGTACCAGTTGATATGCAGGGGTACGAGGTAATTGAGGTAGATATCTACATATAACTATGAATAAAGTGACAGATAGTAAACAGTACCAGTTGATATGCAGGGGTACGAGGTAATTGAGGTAGATATCTACATATAACTATGAATAAAGTGACAGATAGTAAACAGTACCAGTCGATGTGTAGGGGTACGAGGTAATTGAGGTAGATATCTACATATAACTATGAATAAAGTGACAGATTGTGAACAGTACCAGTCGATGTGGAGGGGTACGAGGTAATTGAGGTAGATATCTACATATAACTAGGAATAAAGTGACAGATAGTAAACAGTACCAGTTGATATGTAGAGGTGCGAGGTAATTGAGGTAGATATCTACATATAACTATGAATAAAGTGACAGATAGTAAACAGTACCAGTTGATATGTAGAGGTGCGAGGTAATTGAGGTAGATATCTACATATAACCAAGAATAAAGTGACAGATAGTAAACAGTACCAGTTGATATGTAGAGGTGCGAGGTAATTGAGGTAGATATCTACATATAACTGGAATAAAGTGACAGATTGTAAACAGTACCAGTTGATATGTAGGGGTACGAGGTAATTGAGGTAGATATCTACATATAACCAAGAATAAAGTGACAGATAGTAAACAGTACCAGTTGATATGTAGAGGTGCGAGGTAATTGAGGTAGATATCTACATATAACCAAGAATAAAGTGACAGATAGTAAACAGTACCAGTTGATATGTAGAGGTGCGAGGTAATTGAGGTAGATATCTACATATAACCAAGAATAAAGTGACAGATTGTAAACAGTACCAGTTGATATGCAGGGGTACGAGGTAATTGAGGTAGATATCTACATATAACCAATAATAAAGTGACAGATTGTAAACAGTACCAGTTGATATGTAGAGGTGCGAGGTAATTGAGGTAGATATCTACATATAACCAAGAATAAAGTGACAGATAGTAAACAGTACCAGTTGATATGTAGAGGTGCGAGGTAATTGAGGTAGATATCTACATATAACTATGAATAAAGTGACAGTAAACAGTAACAGCAGCGTATGTGATGAGACAAAAGAGTTGGTACAAAAAGGGTCAATGCAGATATCCCGGGTAGCTATTGATTACTATTTAACTATTTAACGGTCTTATGGCTTGGGGGTAGAAGCTGTTCAGGTTCCTGTTGGTTCCAGACTTGGTGCATCGGTACCGCTTGCTGTGCGGTAGCAGAGAGAACATGCTATGACTTGGGTGGTTGGAGACTTTGACCATTTTTAGGGCCTTCCTCTGACACCGCCTGGTATAGAGGCCCTGGATGGCAGGGAGCTCGGCTCCAGTGACGGACTGGGCCGTCGGTACTACCCTCTGTAGAGCTTTGCGGTCGGATGCCAAGCATATGCCGTACCAAGTTGTGATGCAGCCAGTCAAGATGCTCTCAATGGTGCAGCTGTAGAAGTTTTTGAGAATGTGGGGACCCATGCCAAATCTTTTCATCCTCCTGAGGGGGAAGAGGTGTTGTCGCGCCCCCTCCCCCCATGACTGTGTTGGTGTGTGCGGACCATGATAGATCCTTAGTGATGTGAACACAGAGGGACTTGAAGTTCTCGCCCTGCTCCACTGCAGCCCCGTCCATGTGAATGGGGGCGTGCTCGTCCCTTCGTTTCCTGTAGTCCACGATCAGTTCCTTGGTCTTACTGATGTTGAGGGAGAGGTTGTTGTTCTGGCACCACACTGCTAAGTGTCTGACCTCCTCCCTATAGGCTGTCTGATCATAGTCTGTGATCAGGCCTACCAATGTTGTGTCGTTGGCAAACTCACCAACTGGGACGGCCCGTCAGGAAGTCCAGGATCCAGTGTTCGGTTCCAGGGTCCTTAGCTTAGTGATGAGCTTGGAGGGCACTATGGTGTTGAACGCTGAGCTGTTGTCAATGAACAGCACTATCACATACAGTGCCTTGCGAAAGTATTCGGCCCCCTTGAACTTTGCAACCTTTTGCCACATTTCAGGCTTCAAACATAAAGATATAAAACTATTTTTTTTGTGAAAAATCAACAACAAGTGGGACACAATCATGAAGTGGAACGACATTTATTGGATATTTCAAACTTTTTTAACAAATCAAAAACTGAAAAATTGGGCGTGCAAAATTATTCAGCCCCTTTACTTTCAGTGCAGCAAACTCTCTCCAGAAGTTCAGTGAGGATCTCTGAATGATCCAATGTTGACCTAAATGACTAATGATGATAAATACAATCCACCTGTGTGTAATCAAGTCTCCGTATAAATGCACCTGCACTGTGATAGTCTCAGAGGTCCGTTAAAAGCGCAGAGAGCATCATGAAGAACAAGGAACACACCAGGCAGGTCCGAGATACTGTTGTGAAGAAGTTTAAAGCCGGATTTGGATACAAAAAGATTTTCCAAGCTTTAAACATCCCAAGGAGCACTGTGCAAGCGATAATATTGAAATGGAAGGAGTATCAGACCACTGCAAATCTACCAAGACCTGGCCGTCCCTCTAAACTTTCAGCTCATACAAGGAGAAGACTGATCAGAGATGCAGCCAAGAGGCCCATGATCACTCTGGATGAACTGCAGAGATCTACAGCTGAGGTGGGAGACTCTGTCCATAGGACAACAATCAGTCAGTCGTATATTGCACAAATCTGGCCTTTATGGAAGAGTGGCAAGAAGAAAGCCATTTCTTAAAGATATCCATAAAAAGTGTTGTTTAAAGTTTGCCACAAGCCACCTGGGAGACACACCAAACATGTGGAAGAAGGTGCTCTGGTCAGATGAAACCAAAATTTAACTTTTTGGCAACAATGCAAAACGTTATGTTTGGTGTAAAAGCAACACAGCTGAACACACCATCCCCACTGTCAAACATGGTGGTGGCAGCATCATGGTTTGGGCCTGCTTTTCTTCAGCAGGGACAGGGAAGATGGTTAAAATTGATGGGAAGATGGATGGAGCCAAATACAGGACCATTCTGGAAGAAAACCTGATGGAGTCTGCAAAAGACCTGAGACGGAGATTTGTCTTCCAACAAGACAATGATCCAAAACATAAAGCAAAATCTACAATGGAATGGTTCAAAAATAAACATATCCAGGTGTTAGAATGGCCAAGTCAAAGTCCAGACCTGAATCCAATCGAGAATCTGTGGAAAGAACTGAAAACTGCTGTTCACAAATGCTCTCCGTCCAACCTCACTGAGCTCGAGCTGTTTTGCAAGGAGGAATGGGAAAAAATGTCAGTCTCTCGATGTGCAAAACTGATAGAGACATACCCCAAGCGACTTACAGCTGTAATCGCAGCAAAAGGTGGCGCTACAAAGTATTAACTTAAGGGGGCTGAATAATTTTGCACGCCCAATTTTTCAGTTTTTGATTTGTTAAAAAAGTTTGAAATATCCAATAAATGTCGTTCCACTTCATGATTGTGTCCCACTTGTTGTTGATTCTTCACAAAAAAATACAGTTTTATATCTTTATGTTTGAAGCCTGAAATGTGGCAAAAGGTCGCAAAGTTCAAGGGGGCCGAATACTTTCGCAAGGCACTGTAGGTGTTCATCTTGTCCAGGTGGAAAAGGTCAGTTTAGAGTCCAATAGAGATTGTGTCATCTGTGGATCTGTTGGGGCGGTATGCAAATTGGAGTGGGTCCAGGGTGTCTAGAATGATGGTGTTGATGTGAGCCATGATTAGCCTTTCAAAGCATTTCATTGCTACAGATGTGAGTCCTATGGGGCGATAGTCATTTATACAGGTTACTATGGGGATCTTAGGCACAGGGACTATGGTCGTCTTCTTGAAACATGTAGGTATTACAGACTGGGCCCGGGAGAGGTTGAAAATGTCAGTGAAGACACTTGTCAGCTCTGAGTATGCGTTCTGGTAGTCCGTCTGGCCCTGCAGCCTTGAGTGTTAATTAACCTTTTTAAGGTCTTACTCACATTGGCTATGGCTCTCATGCATGGTTCAGTGTTGCTTGCCTCTATACACTTATTACTGATGTGGTAAACTCCTACTGGAACATATTCCAGTCTGTGCTAGCGAATGCACGGCCGATTCTATCTCTGCCACTCACTCACAGCTCTGTTTTGTCATTTTTCAGCACCAGCCCACACGCTCCACATCACATGTATCATGTGTGTGGTGAGGGGATATTTTCTTAACGTGTCATTTATGTATTTATACTTCTCACATTCCACAAGGAGCTTCAGTTTAAACACAGTAAATTGTATTTGGCTGGTGGGGCGGCCGTGGCGGGGGAAAATGTTGATAATTGGTTGAAGTATTCGTCAGACATGGCGTGCTGGTCTCTGTCAGGGATGCCTTGGGCCGGACCCGCACCTGTTCATCTTGAGTTAGAGCAGAAGAGAGAGAAAGAGAGCCTGAGAGAAAGGGAGGATTAAGTTACAGAAGTCTAGAACCTAATGTGCCTGTTTGTTCCCTGGACACAGATTAAGTCTAGTCCTGGACTAAAAAATATTGATAATGATTTAGGATTCGACTTAATCTTTGTCCGGGAAACTGGCGCAGCATATCTTAATATCTAACCGACTACAATGCACTTCATGATAGATGGCTACGTCTGCAAGGCCAAGGAAATGCATCAGTCCAAAACAGACATGGCCCTGCCTTTGTTTTAGTCTGTTATTTCTTTTGTCTTTTCTCTCTCTCTCTATCTCTCCAACTCACTCTCACTCTCTCACTCTCTCACTCACTCTCTCACACACACACTCACACACACACACACACACACACACACACAAACCTCCAACTCAGCGATAAGGGGCCAAAGTGGATTTAATTTATGTTGTCCTGACTATGCGTGGCTCCTCTCCTCTTCTTAGCTATTGGAAGTCTCTTCTCCTTCTGGGGAGAGAGAGAATATGCACGCTCATCGTTACTCAAACTCTTAGGCCCAGTGGAAAATGTGAAACCCTTGTAAACGCCACGTCCTAGATGTTTTATGTAATCCCTCACAAATCAAAATGGTGGTGCTGCTGCCGTGGCGACGAACGTGCGGTAGCTCCAGTAATGGTCTGATGTCTTTGTGAAAACGATTAACGCGGAGATATCGTAAAGGAAAACCATCAGATTTTATACAATACATTTTTCCTCAGACTTACATGCTTTACTTAATGAATTACATCTGTCTGTATTTCTATCCTCTTCCTCACCTCCCCCTGTCCCCTCCTCCCTACCCCTCTCTCCCTCCACCATTCCTCCCTCCCTCTCTCCCTCCCCATCCTCCTCCCTCGCTCCCTCCCCTCCCTCCCTCTCCTCCCTCCCTCTCTCCCTCCCCCTCCCTCCCACTCCCCCTCCCTCCCTCTCTCCCTCCCCGTCCCCCTCTCTCTCTCTCTCCCTCCCCGTCCCCCTGTCTCTCTCCCTCCCCGTCCCCCTCTCTCTCTCCCTCCCCGTCCCCCTCTCTCTCTCCCTCCCCGTCCCCCTCTCTCTCTCCCTCCCCATCCCCCTCTCTCTCTCCCTCCCCATCCCCCTCCCTCCTTCTCTCTATCCCTCCCCCCATCCCCCTCCCTCCTTCTCCCCTCCCTCCCTCTCTCCCTCCTTCTCCTCCCCCCTCATCCTTCCACCTCCCTCCTCCTCTCCTTCCCCTCTCCAGCCAGTAACGTGGGGACCCACCGTCGTCAGATCACAGACCTGTTGGACCAGAGCATTCACATCCACTCTCAGTGTTTCATCATCACTGCAGACAACCGCTTCATCCTGCTCTGTGGCTTCTGGGACAAGAGCTTCCGCGTCTATTCCACTGACTCAGGTACAGCCTTTACAAATTTGCTTTACCGAGTTCTATATAGGCAACTGACCTAGGTACATCCTTTATTGTAGAGTGACTTCAGAGTCCTATTCACTCCACTGCCCTTATGCATATGTTCATTAAGACTTCGATATAGTCATCTGACATAGGCACAGTCTTTATACTTATTTCCCCTACAGATTCTTATTATCTTCTCTGACTCAGGTACAGCCCTGACAACATATGAGCACTGTGTATATCACTGACTCCGAATCAGTACGTATTCTAGAATCTAGAGCAACTTCAGAATCTCATTATTCACTCCCCTTCACCCCATCAGAGCCCCGTGTTCTCAACTGATTCAGCCTTTACTACACAGCTCCATCTGAGTCCTGTGTGCTTCACTGACTCAGGAACAGCCTTTTTGTATTTTGCTCTACCCCAAATCAAATGTATTTATAAAGCCCTTTTTACATCAGCAGATGTCACAAAGTGCTTATACAGAAACCCAGCCTAAAACTCCAAACAGCAAACAATGCAGATGTAGCAATGCACCCCTTCTGAGTGCTCTGTAGTCAACTGAACCAGGCACAGCCGTTCAAATATAGTTCCATCAGAGGCCTGTATTCTCCCCTGACCCGATTACAGCCCTTATTCTAGAGCGTCATTCAGTGTCCTATTAACTTCACCATTCATTTCACAGCCCCTAATCATCGGCCCTTCCACAAGACACCTAATCCATCAGGTACAGCCTTTATAGTAGGTGTAGGTATAGCCCCATTAGAGCCATGTTTACTGTACTGACCCAGGTACAGCCTTTATAGTAGGTGTAGGTATAGCCCCGTTAGAGCCATGTTTACTGTACTGACCCAGGGACAGCCTTTATAGTAGGTATAGCCCCATTAGAGCCCTGTTTACTGTACTGACCCAGGTATAGCCTTTATAGTAGGTGTAGGTATAGCCCCATTAGAGCCCTGTTTACTGTACTGACCCAGGTACAGCCTTTATAGTAGGTGTAGGTATAGCCCCATTAGAGCCCTGTTTACTCTACTGACCCAGGTACAGCTTTTATAGTAGGTGTAGGTATAGCCCCATTATAGAGCCCTGTTTACTCGACTGACCCAGGTACAGCCTTTATAGTAGGTGTAGGTATAGCCCCATTAGAGCCCTGTTTACTCTACTGACCCAGGTACAGCCTTTATAGTAGATGTAGGTATAGCCCAATTAGAGCCATGTTTACTGTACTGACCCAGGTACAGGCTTTATAGTACTTGTAGGTATAGCCCCAATAGAGCCATGTTTACTGTACTGACCCAGGTACAGCCTTTATAGTAGGTGTAGGTATAGCCCCATTAGAGCCCTGTTTACTGTACTGACCCAGGTACAGCCTTTATA
Source organism: Oncorhynchus mykiss (assembly GCF_057628025.1). Classification (NCBI taxonomy): domain Eukaryota; kingdom Metazoa; phylum Chordata; class Actinopteri; order Salmoniformes; family Salmonidae; genus Oncorhynchus; species Oncorhynchus mykiss. Next base: position 68,464,597 of record NC_143031.1, read on the forward strand.
ATAAGCATAGCTATATAAGCATAGGTATAGCCTCTATCCTCCAGCTCCATACGTCCCCCGGCTACGTCTCTGTCCCCCGGCTACGTCTCTGTCTCCCGGCTCCGTCTCTGTCCCCCGGCTCCGTCTCTGTCCCCCGGCTCCGTCTCTGTCCCCCGGCTCCGTCTCTGTCCCCCGGCTCCGTCTCTGTCCCCCGGCTCCGTCTCTGTCCCCCGGCTCCGTCTCTGTCCCCCGGCTCCGTCTCTGTCCCCCGGCTCCGTCTCTGTCCCCCGGCTCCGTCTCTGTCCCCCGGCTCCGTCTCTGTCCCCCGGCTCCGTCTCTGTCCCCCGGCTACGTCTCTGTCCCCCGGCTCCGTCTCTGTCCCCCGGCTCCGTCTCTATATATCCCAGCTCCATCTCTATATATCCCGGCTCCATCTCTATATATTCTATATATCCCAGCTCCGTCTCTATATATTCTATATATCCCAGCTCCGTCTCTATATATCCCGGCTCCGTCTCTATATATTCTGTATATCCCGGCTCCATCTCTATATATTCTGTATATCCCAGCTCCATCTCTATATATTCTGTATATCCCAGCTCCGTCTGTATATATTCTATATATCCCAGCTCCGTCTCTATATATCCCGGCTCCGTCTCTATATATTCTGTATATCCCGGCTCCATCTCTATATATTCTATATATCCCAGCTCCATCTCTATATATTCTGTATATCCCAGCTCCGTCTCTATATATTCTATATATCCCAGCTCCGTCTCTATATATCCCGGCTCCGTCTCTATATATTCTGTATATCCCGGCTCCATCTCTATATATTCTGTATATCCCAGCTCCATCTCTATATATTCTGTATATCCCAGCTCCATCTCTATATATCCCAGCTCCATCTCTATATATTCTGTATATCCCGCCTCCGTCTCTATATATCCCAGCTCCATCTCTATATATCCCAGCTCCATCTCTATATATCCCAGCTCCATCTCTATATATTCTGTATATCCCAGCTCCATCTCTATATATCCCAGCTCCATCTCTATATATTCTGTATATCCCGGCTCCGTCTCTATATATTCTGTATATCGCAGCTCCATCTCTATATATCCCAGCTCCGTCTCTATATATTCTGTATATCCCGGCTCCATCTCTATATATCCCGCCTCCGTCTCTATATATCCCAGCTCCGTCTCTATATATTCTATATATCCCAGCTCCATCTCTATATATCCCAGCTCCATCTCTATATATTCTGTATATCCCAGCTCCGTCTCTATATATCCCGGCTCCGTCTCTATATATCCCGTCTCCGTCTCTATATTATATCCCAGCTCCATCTCTATATATCCCGGCTCCGTCTCTGTATATCCCGGCTCCGTCTCTGTATATCCCGGCTCCGTCTCTGTATATCCCGGCTCCGTCTCTATATATCCCGGATCCGTCTCTATATATCCCGGCTCCGTCTCTGTATATCCCGGCTCCGTCTCTGTATATCCCGGCTCCGTCTCTAAATATTCTGTATATCCCGCCTCCGTCTCTATATATCCCAGCTCCATCTCTATATATCCCAGCTCCATCTCTATATATCCCAGCTCCGTCTCTATATATTCTGTATATCCCGGCTCCATCTCTATATATCCCGCCTCCGTCTCTATATATCCCAGCTCCATCTCTATATATCCCAGCTCCATCTCTATATATTCTGTATATCCCAGCTCCATCTGTATATATCCCGGCTCCGTCTCTATATATCCCAGCTCCATCTCTATATATCCCGCCTCCGTCTCTATATATCCCAGCTCCATCTCTATATATCCCAGCTCCATCTCTATATATTCTATATATCCCGGCTCCGTCTCTATATATCCCAGCTCCGTCTCTATATATCCCGGCTCCATCTCTATATATTCTATATATCCCGGCTCCGTCTCTATATATTCTGTATATCCCAGCTCCATCTCTATATATTCTGTATATCCCAGCTCCATCTCTATATATCCCAGCTCCGTCTCTATATATCCCGGCTCCATCTCTATATATTCTGTATATCCCAGCTCCGTCTCTATATATTCCGTATATCCCAGCTCCATCTCTATATATTCTGTATATCCCAGCTCCGTCTCTATATATCCCGGCTCCATCTCTATATATTATTTATATCCCAGCTATATCTCTATATATCCCAGCTCCATCTCTATATATTCTGTATATCCCAGCTCCGTCTCTATATATCCCGGCTCCGTCTCTATATATCCCGTCTCCGTCTCTATATTATATCCCAGCTCCATCTCTATATATCCCGGCTCCGTCTCTGTATATCCCGGCTCCGTCTCTGTATATCCCGGCTCCGTCTCTGTATATCCCGGCTCCGTCTCTATATATCCCGGATCCGTCTCTATATATCCCGGCTCCGTCTCTGTATATCCCGGCTCCGTCTCTGTGTATCCCGGCTCCGTCTCTATATATTCTGTATATCCCGGCTCCGTCTCTATATATCCCAGCTCCATCTCTATATATTCTATATATCCCGGCTCCATCTCTATATATCCCAGCTCCATCTCTATATATCCCAGCTCCATCTCTATATATTCTGTATATCCCAGCTCCATCTCTATATATTCTGTATATCCCAGCTCCGTCTCTATATATCCCGGCTCCGTCTCTATATATCCCGTCTCCGTCTCTATATATCCCGGCTCCGTCTCTGTATATCCCAGCTCCGTCTCTATATATCCCGGCTCCGTCTCTATATATCCCGTCTCCGTCTCTATATATCCCGGCTCCGTCTCTGTATATCCCGGCTCCGTCTCTATATATTCTGCATATCCCGGCTCCGTCTCTATATATCCCGGCTCCGTCTCTATATATTCTATATATCCCGGCTCCATCTCTATATATTCTGTATATCCCGGCTCCGTCTCTATATATTCTGTATATCCCGGCTCCGTCTCTATATATCCCGGCTCCGTCTCTGTATATCCCGGCTCTGTCTCTGTATTTCCCGGCTCCGTCTCTATATATCCCGGCTCCGTCTCTATATATTCTGTATATCCCGGCTCCGTCTCTATATATTCTGTATATCCCGGCTCCGTCTCTATATATTCTGTATATCCCGGCTCCATCTCTATATATTCTATATATCCCGGCTCCATCTCTATATATCCCAGCTCCGTCTCTATATATTCTATATATCCCAGCTCCATCTCTATATATCCCGGCTCCGTCTCTATATATCCCAGCTCCGTCTCTATATATTCTATATATCCCAGCTCCATCTCTATATATCCCGGCTCCGTCTCTATATATCCCGGCTCCGTCTCTGTATATCCCGGCTCCGTCTCTATATATTCTGTATATCCCGGCTCCGTCTCTATATATCCCGGCTCCGTCTCTATATATCCCGGCTTCTTCTCTATATATCCCAGCTCCATCTCTATATATCCCAGCTCCATCTCTATATATTCTGTATATCCCGCCTCCGTCTCTATATATCCCAGCTCCATCTCTATATATTCTGTATATCCCGCCTCCGTCTCTATATATCCCAGCTCCATCTCTATATATTCTGTATATCCCAGCTCCGTCTCTATATATCCCGGCTCCATCTCTATATATTCTGTATATCCCAGCTCCGTCTCTATATATCCCGGCTCCATCTCTATATATTCTGTATATCCCAGCTCCGTCTCTATATATTCCGTATATCCCAGCTCCATCTCTATATATTCTGTATTCCCAGCTCCGTCTCTATATATCCCGGCTCCATCTCTATATATTCTGTATATCCCAGCTATATCTCTATATATCCCAGCTCCATCTCTATATATCCCGGCTCCATCTCTATATATGCTGTAGATCCCAGCTCCATCTCTATATATTCTGTATATCCCAGCTCCGTCTCTATATATCCCAGCTCCATCTCTATATATCCCGGCTCCATCTCTATATATGCTGTATATCCCATCTCCATCTCTATATATTCTGTATATCCCAGCTCCGTCTCTATATATCCCGGCTCCATCTCTATATATTCTGTATATCCCAGCTATATCTCTATATATCCCAGCTCCATCTCTATATATTCTGTATATCCCAGCTCCGTCTCTATATATCCCGGCTCCGTCTCTATATATTCTGTATATCCCAGCTTTATCTCTATATATCCCAGCTCCATCTCTATATATTCTGTATATCCCAGCTCCGTCTCTATATATCCCGGCTCCGTCTCTATATATCCCGGCTTCTTCTCTATATATCCCAGCTCCATCTCTATATATCCCAGCTCCATCTCTATATATTCTGTATATCCCGCCTCCGTCTCTATATATCCCAGCTCCATCTCTATATATTCTGTATATCCCGCCTCCGTCTCTATATATCCCAGCTCCATCTCTATATATTCTGTATATCCCAGCTCCGTCTCTATATATCCCAGCTCCATCTCTATATATCCCGGCTCCATCTCTATATATGCTGTATATCCCAGCTCCATCTCTATATATTCTGTATATCCCAGCTCCGTCTCTATATATCCCGGCTCCATCTCTATATATTCTGTATATCCCAGCTCCGTCTCTATATATCCCGGCTCCATTTCTATATATTCTGTATATCCCAGCTCCGTCTCTATATATTCCGTATATCCCAGCTGCATCTCTATATATTCTGTATTCCCAGCTCCGTCTCTATATATCCCGGCTCCATCTCTATATATTCTGTATATCCCAGCTCCGTGTCTATATATCCCGGCTCCGTCTCTATATATCCCGTCTCCGTCTCTATATATCCCAGCTCCATCTCTGTATATCCCGGCTCCGTCTCTATATATCCCTGCTCCGTCTCTATATATCCCTGCTCCGTCTCTGTATATCCCGGCTCCGTCTCTGTATATCCCGGCTCCGTCTCTGTATATCCCGGCTCCGTCTCTATATATCCCGGCTCCGTCTCTATATATTCTGTATATCCCGGCTCCGTCTCTATATATTCTGTATATCCCGGCTCCATCTCTATATATTCTATATATCCCGGCTCCATCTCTATATATCCCAGCTCCGTCTCTATATATTCTATATATCCCAGCTCCGTCTCTATATATTCTATATATCCCAGCTCCATCTCTATATATCCCGGCTCCGTCTCTATATATTCTATATATCCCGGCTCCATCTCTATATATTCTGTATATCCCGGCTCCGTCTCTATATATTCTATATATCCCGGCTCCATCTCTATATATTCTGTATATCCCGGCTCCGTCTCTATATATTCTATATATCCCGGCTCCGTCTCTATATATCCCGGCTCCGTCTCTATATATTCTGTATATCCCAGCTCCGTCTCTATATATTCTATATATCCCAGCTCCGTCTCTATATATTCTGTATATCCCGGCTCCGTCTCTATATATTCTGTATATCCCAGCTCCGTCTCTATATATTCTGTATATCCCGGCTCCGTCTCTATATATTCTGTATATCCCAGCTCCATCTCTATATATCCCACCTCCGTCTCTATATATCCCAGCTCCATCTCTATATATCCGAGCTCCATCTCTATATATTCTATATATCCCGGCTCCGTCTCTATATATCCCAGCTCCGTCTCTATACATCCCGGCTCCATCTCTATATATTCTATATATCCCGGCTCCGTCTCTATATATTCTGTATATCCCAGCTCCATCTCTATATATCCCAGCTCCATCTCTATATATCCCGCCTCCGTCTCTATATATTCTGTATATCCTGGCTCCGTCTCTATATATTCTGTATATCCCGGCTCCATCTCTATATATTCTGTATATCCCGGCTCCATCTCTATATATTCTATATATCCCGGCTCCATCTCTATATATCCCAGCTCCGTCTCTATATATTCTATATATCCCAGCTCCATCTCTATAATTCCCGGCTCCGTCTCTATATATCCCAGCTCCGTCTCTATATATTCTATATATCCCAGCTCCATCTCTATATATCCCGGCTCCGTCTCTATATATTCTATATATCCCGGCTCCGTCTCTATATATTCTATATATCCCGGCTCCATCTCTTAATATTCTGTATATCCCGCCTCCGTCTCTATATATCCCAGCTCCATCTCTATATATTCTGTATATCCCGCCTCCGTCTCTATATATCCCAGCTCCATCTCTATATATTCTATATATCCCGGCTCCGTCTCTATATATCCCAGCTCCATCTCTATATATCCCAGCTCCATCTCTATATATTCTGTATATCCCGCCTCCGTCTCTATATATCCCTGCTCCATCTCTATATATTCTATATATCCCGGCTCCGTCTCTATATATCCCGTCTCCATCTCTATATATCCCGGCTCCGTCTCTGTATATCCCGGCTCCGTCTCTGTATATCCCGGCTCCGTCTCTATATATCCCGGCTCCGTCTCTATATATCCCGGCTCCGTCTCTGTATATCCCGGCTCCGTCTCTGTATATCCCGGCTCCGTCTCTATATATTCTGTATATCCCGGCTCCGTCTCTATATATCCTGGCTCCGTCTCTGTATATCCCGGCTCCGTCTCTGTATATCCCGGCTCCGTCTCTATATATCCCGGCTCCGTCTCTATATATTCTGTATGTCCCGGCTCCATCTCTATATATTCTGTATATCCCGGCTTTGTCTCTATATATTCTGTATATCCCGGCTCCATCTCTATATATTCTATATATCCCGGCTCCATCTCTATATATCCCAGCTCCGTCTCTATATATTCTTTATATCCCAGCTCCATCTCTATATATCCCGGCTCCGTCTCTATGTATTCTATATATCCCAGCTCCATCTCTATATATCCCTGCTCCGTCTCTATGTATTCTATATATCCCGGCTCCATCTCTATATATTCTGTATATCCCGGCTCCGTCTCTATATATTCTATATATATCCCGGCTCCATCTCTATATATCCCAGCTCCGTCTCTATATATTCTTTATATCCCAGCTCCATCTCTATATATCCCGGCTCCGTCTCTATGTATTCTATATATCCCAGCTCCATCTCTATATATCCCTGCTCCGTCTCTATGTATTCTATATATCCCGGCTCCATCTCTATATATTCTGTATATCCCGGCTCCGTCTCTATATATTCTATATATATCCCGGCTTCTTCTCTATATATCCCAGCTCCATCTCTATATATCCCAGCTCCATCTCTATATATTCTGTATATCCCGCCTCCGTCTCTATATATCCCAGCTCCATCTCTATATATTCTGTATATCCCGCCTCCGTCTCTATATATCCCAGCTCCATCTCTATATATTCTGTATATCCCAGCTCCGTCTCTATATATCCCGGCTCCATCTCTATATATTCTGTATATCCCAGCTCCGTCTCTATATATCCCGGCTCCATCTCTATATATTCTGTATATCCCAGCTCCGTCTCTATATATTCCGTATATCCCAGCTCCATCTCTATATATTCTGTATTCCCAGCTCCGTCTCTATATATCCCGGCTCCATCTCTATATATTCTGTATATCCCAGCTATATCTCTATATATCCCAGCTCCATCTCTATATATCCCGGCTCCATCTCTATATATGCTGTAGATCCCAGCTCCATCTCTATATATTCTGTATATCCCAGCTCCGTCTCTATATATCCCAGCTCCATCTCTATATATCCCGGCTCCATCTCTATATATGCTGTATATCCCAGCTCCATCTCTATATATTCTGTATATCCCAGCTCCGTCTCTATATATCCCGGCTCCATCTCTATATATTCTGTATATCCCAGCTCCGTCTCTATATATCCCGGCTCCATTTCTATATATTCTGTATATCCCAGCTCCGTCTCTATATATTCCGTATATCCCAGCTGCATCTCTATATATTCTGTATTCCCAGCTCCGTCTCTATATATCCCGGCTCCATCTCTATATATTCTGTATATCCCAGCTCCGTGTCTATATATCCCGGCTCCGTCTCTATATATCCCGTCTCCGTCTCTATATATCCCAGCTCCATCTCTGTATATCCCGGCTCCGTCTCTATATATCCCTGCTCCGTCTCTATATATCCCTGCTCCGTCTCTGTATATCCCGGCTCCGTCTCTGTATATCCCGGCTCCGTCTCTGTATATCCCGGCTCCGTCTCTATATATCCCGGCTCCGTCTCTATATATTCTGTATATCCCGGCTCCGTCTCTATATATTCTGTATATCCCGGCTCCATCTCTATATATTCTATATATCCCGGCTCCATCTCTATATATCCCAGCTCCGTCTCTATATATTCTATATATCCCAGCTCCGTCTCTATATATTCTATATATCCCAGCTCCATCTCTATATATCCCGGCTCCGTCTCTATATATTCTATATATCCCGGCTCCATCTCTATATATTCTGTATATCCCGGCTCCGTCTCTATATATTCTATATATCCCGGCTCCATCTCTATATATTCTGTATATCCCGGCTCCGTCTCTATATATTCTATATATCCCGGCTCCGTCTCTATATATCCCGGCTCCGTCTCTATATATTCTGTATATCCCAGCTCCGTCTCTATATATTCTATATATCCCAGCTCCGTCTCTATATATTCTGTATATCCCGGCTCCGTCTCTATATATTCTGTATATCCCAGCTCCGTCTCTATATATTCTATATATCCCGGCTCCGTCTCTATATATTCTGTATATCCCAGCTCCATCTCTATATATCCCACCTCCGTCTCTATATATCCCAGCTCCATCTCTATATATCCGAGCTCCATCTCTATATATTCTATATATCCCGGCTCCGTCTCTATATATCCCAGCTCCGTCTCTATACATCCCGGCTCCATCTCTATATATTCTATATATCCCGGCTCCGTCTCTATATATTCTGTATATCCCAGCTCCATCTCTATATATTCTGTATATCCCAGCTCCATCTCTATATATCCCAGCTCCATCTCTATATATCCCGCCTCCGTCTCTATATATTCTGTATATCCCGGCTCCGTCTCTATATATTCTGTATATCCCGGCTCCATCTCTATATATTCTGTATATCCCGGCTCCATCTCTATATATTCTATATATCCCGGCTCCATCTCTATATATCCCAGCTCCGTCTCTATATATTCTATATATCCCAGCTCCATCTCTATAATTCCCGGCTCCGTCTCTATATATCCCAGCTCCGTCTCTATATATTCTATATATCCCAGCTCCATCTCTATATATCCCGGCTCCGTCTCTATATATTCTATATATCCCGGCTCCGTCTCTATATATTCTATATATCCCGGCTCCATCTCTATATATTCTGTATATCCCGGCTCCGTCTCTATATATTCTATATATCCCAGCTCCATCTCTATATATTCTATATATCCCGGCTCCGTCTCTATATATCCCAGCTCCGTCTCTATATATCCCGGCTCCATCTCTATATATTCTATATATCCCGGCTCCGTCTCTATATATTCTGTATATCCCAGCTCCATCTCTAAATATTCTGTATATCCCAGCTCCATCTCTATATATCCCAGCTCCATCTCTATATATCCCGCCTCCGTCTCTATATATCCCAGCTCCGTCTCTGTATATCCCGGCTCCGTCTCTATATATCCCAGCTCCGTCTCTATATATCCCAGCTCCATCTCTATATATTCTGTATATCCCAGCTCCGTCTCTATATATCCCAGCTCCATCTCTATATATCCCGGCTCCGTCTCTATATATCCCAGCTCCATCTCTATATATCCCGGCTCCATCTCTATATATGCTGTAGATCCCAGCTCCATCTCTATATATTCTGTATATCCCAGCTCCGTCTCTATATATCCCATCTCCATCTCTATATATCCCGGCTCCATCTCTATATATGCTGTATATCCCAGCTCCATCTCTATATATTCTGTATATCCCAGCTCCGTCTCTATATATCCCGGCTCCATCTCTATATATTCTGTATATCCCAGCTCCGTCTCTATATATCCCGGCTCCATCTCTATATATTCTGTATATCCCAGCTCCGTCTCTATATATTCCGTATATCCCAGCTCCATCTCTATATATTCTGTATTCCCAGCTCCGTCTCTATATATCCCGGCTCCATCTCTATATATTCTGTATATCCCAGCTATATCTCTATATATCCCAGCTCCATCTCTATATATCCCGGCTCCATCTCTATATATGCTGTAGATCCCAGCTCCATCTCTATATATTCTGTATATCCCAGCTCCGTCTCTATATATCCCAGCTCCATCTCTATATATCCCGGCTCCATCTCTATATATGCTGTATATCCCAGCTCCATCTCTATATATTCTGTATATCCCAGCTCCGTCTCTATATATCCCGGCTCCATCTCTATATATTCTGTATATCCCAGCTCCGTCTCTATATATCCCGGCTCCATTTCTATATATTCTGTATATCCCAGCTCCGTCTCTATATATTCCGTATATCCCAGCTCCATCTCTATATATTCTGTATTCCCAGCTCCGTCTCTATATATCCCGGCTCCATCTCTATATATTCTGTATATCCCAGCTCCGTGTCTATATATCCCGGCTCCGTCTCTATATATCCCGTCTCCGTCTCTATATATCCCAGCTCCATCTCTGTATATCCCGGCTCCGTCTCTATATATCCCTGCTCCGTCTCTATATATCCCTGCTCCGTCTCTGTATATCCCGGCTCCGTCTCTGTATATCCCGGCTCCGTCTCTGTATATCCCGGCTCCGTCTCTATATATCCCGGCTCCGTCTCTATATATTCTGTATATCCCGGCTCCGTCTCTATATATTCTGTATATCCCGGCTCCATCTCTATATATTCTATATATCCCGGCTCCATCTCTATATATCCCAGCTCCGTCTCTATATATTCTATATATCCCAGCTCCGTCTCTATATATTCTATATATCCCAGCTCCATCTCTATATATCCCGGCTCCGTCTCTATATATTCTATATATCCCGGCTCCATCTCTATATATTCTGTATATCCCGGCTCCATCTCTATATATTCTATATATCCCGGCTCCATCTCTATATATTCTGTATATCCCGGCTCCGTCTCTATATATTCTATATATCCCGGCTCCGTCTCTATATATCCCGGCTCCGTCTCTATATATTCTGTATATCCCAGCTCCGTCTCTATATATTCTATATATCCCAGCTCCGTCTCTATATATTCTGTATATCCCGGCTCCGTCTCTATATATTCTGTATATCCCAGCTCCGTCTCTATATATTCTATATATCCCGGCTCCGTCTCTATATATTCTGTATATCCCAGCTCCATCTCTATATATCCCACCTCCGTCTCTATATATCCCAGCTCCATCTCTATATATCCGAGCTCCATCTCTATATATTCTATATATCCCGGCTCCGTCTCTATATATCCCAGCTCCGTCTCTATACATCCCGGCTCCATCTCTATATATTCTATATATCCCGGCTCCGTCTCTATATATTCTGTATATCCCAGCTCCATCTCTATATATTCTGTATATCCCAGCTCCATCTCTATATATCCCAGCTCCATCTCTATATATCCCGCCTCCGTCTCTATATATCCCGGCTCCGTCTCTATATATTCTGTATATCCCAGCTCCGTCTCTATATATTCTGTATATCCCAGCTCTGTCTCTATATATTCTATATATCCCGGCTCCGTCTCTATATATTCTGTATATCCCAACTCCATCTCTATATATCCCACCTCCGTCTCTATATATCCCAGCTCCATCTCTATATATCCCAGCTCCATCTCTATATATTCTATATATCCCGGCTCCGTCTCTATATATCCCAGCTCCGTCTCTATATATCCCGGCTCCATCTCTATATATTCTATATATCCCGGCTCCTTCTCTATATATTCTGTATATCCCAGCTCCATCTCTATATATTCTGTATATCCCAGCTCCATCTCTATATATCCCCGCTCCATCTCTATATATCCCGCCTCCATCTCTATATATCCCAGCTCCGTCTCTATATATCCCGGCTCCGTCTCTATATATCCCAGCTCCATCTCTATATATCCCAGCTCCATCTCTATATATTCTGTATATCCCGGCTCCGTCTCTATATATCCCAGGTCCATCTCTATATATCCCGGCTCCGTCTCTATATATCCCAGCTCCATCTCTATATATCCCGGCTCCATCTCTATATATGCTATATATCCCAGCTCCACCTCTATATATTCTGTATATCCCAGCTCCGTCTCTATATATCCCAGCTCCATCTCTATATATCCCGGCTCCATCTCTATATATGCTGTATATCCCAGCTGCATCTCTATATATTCTGTATATCCCAGCTCCGTCTCTATATATCCCGGCTCCATCTCTATATATTCTGTATATCCCAGCTCCGTCTCTATATATCCCGGCTCCATCTCTATATATTCTGTATATCCCAGCTCCGTCTCTATATATTCTGTGTATCCCAGCTCCATCTCTATATATTCTGTATATCCCAGCTCCGTCTCTATATATCCCGGCTCCATCTCTATATATTCTGTATATCCCAGCTGTATCTCTATATATCCCAGCTCCATCTCTATATATTCTGTATATCCCAGCTCCGTCTCTATATATCCCGGCTCCGTCTCTATATATCCCGGCTCCGTCTCTATATATCCCAGCTCCATCTCTATGTATCCCAGCTCCATCTCTATATATTCTGTATATCCCGCCTCCGTCTCTATATATCCCAGCTCCATCTCTATATATTCTGTATATCCCGCCTCCGTCTCTATATATCCCAGCTCCATCTCTATATATTCTATATATCCCGGCTCCGTCTCTATATATCCCAGCTCCATCTCTATATATCCCAGCTCCATCTCTATATATTCTGTATATCCCGCCTCCGTCTCTATATATCCCAGCTCCATCTCTATATGTTCTATATATCCCGGCTCCATCTCTATATATCCCAGCTCCGTCTCTATATATTCTATATATCCCAGCTCCATCTCTATATATCCCGGCTCCGTCTCTATATATCCCAGCTCCGTCTCTATATATTCTATATATCCCAGCTCCATCTCTATATATCCCGGCTCCGTCTCTATATATCCCGGCTCCGTCTCTGTATATCCCGGCTCCGTCTCTATATATTCTGTATATCCCGGCTCCGTCTCTATATATCCCGGCTCCGTCTCTATATATCCCGGCTCCGTCTCTGTATATCCCGGCTCCGTCTCTATATATTCTGTATATCCCGGCTCCGTCTCTATATATCCCGGCTCCGTCTCTGTATATCCCGGGTCCGTCTCTGTATATCCCGGCTCCGTCTCTACATATTCTGTATATCCCGGCTCCGTCTCTATATATCCCGGCTCCGTCTCTGTATATCCCGGCTCCGTCTCTGTATATCCCGGCTCCGTCTCTGTATATCCCGGCTCCGTCTCTATATATTCTGTATATCCCAGCTCCGTCTCTATATATTCTATATATCCCAGCTCCATCTCTATATATCCCGGCTCCGTCTCTATATATTCTGTATATCCCAGCTATATCTCTATATATCCCAGCTCCATCTCTATATATTCTGTATATCCCAGCTCCGTCTCTATATATCCCGGCTCCGTCTCTATATATCCCAGCTCCATCTCTATATATCCCGGCTCCGTCTCTATATATTCTGTATATCCCAGCTATATCTCTATATATCCCAGCTCCATCTCTATATATTCTGTATATCCCAGCTCCGTCTCTATATATCCCGGCTCCGTCTCTATATATCCCGCCTCCGTCTCTATATATCCCAGCTCCATCTCTATATATTCTGTATATCCCGCCTCCGTCTCTATATATCCCAGCTCCATCTCTATATATTCTATATATCCCGGCTCCGTCTCTATATATCCCAGCTCCGTCTCTATATATCCCGGCTCCGTCTCTATATATCCCGTCTCCGTTTCTATATATCCCGGCTCCGTCTCTGTATATCCCGGCTCCGTCTCTGTATATCCCGGCTCCGTCTCTGTATATCCCGGATCCGTCTCTGTATATCCCGGCTCCGTCTCTATATATCCCGGCTCCGTCTCTATATATCCCGGCTCCGTCTCTGTATATCCCGGCTCCGTCTCTGTATATCCCGGCTCCGTCTCTATATATTCTGTATATCCCAGCTCCGTCTCTATATATCCCAGCTCCATCTCTATATATTCTATATATCCCGGCTCCGTCTCTATATATCCCAGCTCCATCTCTATATATCCCAGCTCCATCTCTATATATTCTGTATATCCCAGCTCCGTCTCTATATATCCCGGCTCCGTCTCTATATATCCCGTCTCCGTCTCTATATATCCCAGCTCCATCTCTATATATCCCAGCTCCATCTCTATATATTCTGTATATCCCAGCTCCGTCTCTATATATCCCGGCTCCGTCTCTATATATCCCGTCTCCGTCTCTATATATCCCGGCTCCGTCTCTGTATATCCCAGCTCCGTCTCTATATATCCCGGCTCCGTCTCTATATATCCCGTCTCCGTCTCTATATATCCCGGCTCCGTCTCTGTATATCCCGGCTCCGTCTCTATATATTCTGTATATCCCGGCTCCGTCTCTATATATCCCGGCTCCGTCTCTATATATTCTATATATCCCGGCTCCATCTCTATATATTCTGTATATCCCGGCTCCGTCTCTATATATTCTGTATATCCCGGCTCCGTCTCTATATATCCCGGCTCCGTCTCTATATACCCCGCCTCCGTCTCTGTATATCCCGGCTCTGTCTCTGTATATCCCGGCTCCGTCTCTATATCTCCCGGCTCCGTCTCTATATATTCTGTATATCCCGGCTCCATCTCTATATATTCTGTATATCCCGGCTCCGTCTCTATATATTCTGTATATCCCGGCTCCATCTCTATATATTCTATATATCCCGGCTCCATCTCTATATATCCCAGCTCCGTCTCTATATATTCTATATATCCCAGCTCCATCTCTATATATCCCGGCTCCGTCTCTATATATCCCAGCTCCGTCTCTATATATTCTATATATCCCAGCTCCGTCTCTATATATCCCGGCTCCGTCTCTATATATCCCGGCTCCGTCTCTGTATATCCCGGCTCCGTCTCTATATATTCTGTATATCCCGGCTCCGTCTCTATATATCCCGGCTCCGTCTCTATATATCCCGGCTCCGTCTCTGTATATCCCGGCTCCGTCTCTATATATTCTGTATATCCCGGCTCCGTCTCTATATATTCTGTATATCCCGGCTCCATCTCTATATATCCCAGCTCCGTCTCTATATATTCTATATATCCCAGCTCCATCTCTATATATCCCGGCTCCGTCTCTATATATTCTATATATCCCGGCTCCATCTCTATATATTCTGTATATCCCGGCTCCGTCTCTATATATTCTATATATCCCGGCTCCATCTCTATATATTCTGTATGTCCCGGCTCCATCTCTATATATTCTGTATATCCCAGCTCCGTCTCTATATATTCTGTATATCCCGGCTCCGTCTCTATATATTCTGTATATCCCGGCTCCGTCTCTATATATTCTGTATATCCCGGCTCCGTCTCTATATATTCTGTATATCCCGGCTCCGTCTCTATATATCCCGGCTCCGTCTCTATATATCCCGGCTCCGTCTCTATATATCCCAGCTCCGTCTCTGTATATCCCGGCTCCGTCTCTATATATTCTGTATATCCCGGCTCCGTCTCTATATATCCCGGCTCCGTCTCTATATATCCCAGCTCCGTCTCTATATATCCCGGCTCCGTCTCTATATATCCCGGCTCCGTCTCTATATATCCCGGCTCCGTCTCTATATATCCCAGCTCCGTCTCTATATATCCCGGCTCCGTCTCTGTATATCCCAGCTCCATCTCTATATCTCCCGGCTCCATCTCTATATATCCCAGCTCCATCTCTATATATCCCGGCTCCGTCTCTATATATCCCGGCTCCATCTCTATATATCCCGGCTCCATCTCTATCCCCCAGCTCTCATCTACAACCCCATTCAGAACCACTCTGGAGATCTACAAAAGGCCTGTGATTCAATTTTGAAAGGCAGAAGCTCTCTATCTCTCCATCTCCTGTAAAGGGGGAAGAGAGGGAGGGGAAGAGGGTCGGGGAAGAGAGAGACCATTGTGTGTCTGTCTCAGGGGTGTGCGACCAGAACACGAACATGGCTTTAATCTTACACGCGTTCAACAGCTGCTGTCCCGCTCCCCGTCACCCCCCCCCCAGGTTAAAGAATAGGACTGATTTGATCAATTTACTACACTTGATTTGGAAACAGCGACACTCCCCACCTTGCTCATAGTGCCCTGTTGATTGAATGTAATCTGAAATTGAAGTGGGTGGGGGTGTATTTAAAGGGATAGTTCTCCCAAATGACATATTGGTTTCCTTACCCTGTTAGTGGTCTATGGACAAGGTGTAACAGCAATCCATACTTATGTTTTAGCATTTGTGGCACAAATACCATTCATTCATGGGACTGATATTAGCGTTTTTTCACCTCATGTTCAAATCATCTACAAATGACTTTGTTGAGCTTCGCAATCAATGTGAGATACTTTTTTAGATCCTTAAAACCTGTAACACCCACGTGTTAGAATGAAGTCTTAGATTTGGCATAGTTCCTGCACTGTGCAGAAATGAATCCATAATTAGGAATCTGTAATTATTTTCTAGTGTATATATGAACTGTCAGACGTTTTTAATATTCCATAGCTGTGATGTCTTGGTTAACTGTGTCTGTAAGAAGCTGAGCCAGACTGCGCACATGGACACACACACTACAATTATCCCTCTCTTTATCCAGATAAAAGGTCATTATGAAACAGACAGTGAAGCTGACACCCAGACAGAAATGCACCCTGGGTTACAGAACAGCGAAGTGTGTCTGTAATACTAGATAAATATTCACTGACTGACTGTAGAGGTCACAGTATGACGAGGGTACGGCCTGTTAGACAGCCGTGGTGCTGTTACTATGGGCCTGCAATCTGACAGAAATTACACACACACACACACACACACACACACACACACACACACACACACACACAAACACCAAGAGACAATATTTACACTCCTGTGAAGATCAGTGTGAGACTGTGAGCTCATCTGGAAGGTGTACAATAGTTACTCCAGCAGGCACATGCAACAACTAGGTATATTAATGTTTCAGAGAGTGTGTTTTTACTCCAGCAGACACATGCAACAACTAGGTATATTAATGTTTCTGAGAGTGCGTTTTTTTGCTCAGCACATTTGTTTTCAAGTAGACGGTTTATATGATGGAATATTGAGACATTTTATGTTAATTACAGTTTTAGACATGTTATTTTAGAACGCTTGCCATTAGTGTTGTTGCTGTAATACTACTGTAAATTGTGTAGCTTGTATGTCAAGTGGCAAATACATTACATCAAGTACTGTAAAATAAATTGCTACTGTATTTTAATATTTCAGAACTAGAATAAAAATCAGGGCTGTGGCTCATATGGTGTGTGTGTTTCCAGGGAAGCTGACCCAGATAGTGTTTGGTCACCGTGACGTGGTGACGTGTCTGGCCAGGTCTGAGTCGTACATCGGAGGGGACTGCTACGTCCTGTCAGGCTCCAGAGACGCCACGTTACTGCTCTGGTACTGGAATGGAAAACACAGCAGCATCGGAGAGAACCCCGGAAGTGAGTACACTCCTTATGCTAGGGGGGGAAATCCTACAGTAATATGAAGAGTCTGAGTCTGCGTTTACACAGGCAGCCCAATTCAGATTTTTTTTTTCTTCTTATTAATTGGTCTTTTGACCAATCAGATCAGCTCTTTTGCCAATAATTGGGAAAACAGTCAGAATAGGGCTGCCTGTGTAAAGTACCACACTGTCGCCCAGAACCCTCTTTCTCAGAGACAGGTCTGACTGTATTTACGGCCCCAGTCTGTAAAGTAACAACTAGTTTCAGCTGACCACACTAGGTCGCCTTCACACAGATTGGATTTCAGGGAACTGACTGTGGGCAAGAAATGGCCTCTCGCTCTATAGTGTGTGTGTGTGTGTGTGTTAGAGAGAAAGTTGGTGTGTGTGAGAGAACGTTAGTTTGTGTGTGTGCGCACATACATCTGTGTGTGTGTGTGTTGTCCCTCCATGTGTGTGTGAGTGAAAGTGAGAGTCCGAGGACCACTGAGAGACGGTAAATGTGACGTGGGGGTCGCTGGTCACATGAAAGCCCACCACCTTCCATCTGATCTGATCTGATCTGATCCATCTGTTAGAACAGTCATGAGAAGTGCAAAACGTTACCGTTGGGGGCCGCCCCTTACAGCCCTTACTCTTACCGTGACATATGACACGGACCATGATGATCAAAGGACTAAACACAGCACATAGCAGTGAGAGTCACTGCCTCCATGGTACTAATTTGGCTGGCTTAGAGACCCTTACATCCCGTTAAGTGCTCTGCTACAAATGGACCGCAATTTATGACAAATTGTGATTTGGTTAATAAGACGCATCGGTTGTTGATCTGGAACATGGAACGTTAGATGACAGCGTGTCACTGACCTCATCTGGTGTTTTGGATGTGGATGTCGCAGTCTTTCCCACCACGAGTGGAATTTACCAAGACGTGTTTCTAAAACTAAAATGAACCAGAACTGTGGTACAGGGCTACGGGGAAGGTGGGCATGTTGCTTAAGTTACAGATTTTGACGGCTATTTTACAGATTTTGGCTGCTATTTTACAGATTTGGCTGTTATTTTACATATTTTGACTGCTATTTTACAGATTTGACTGCTATTTTACAGATTTGGCTGCTATTTTACAGATTTGGCTGTTATTTTACATATTTTGACTGCTATTTTACAGATTTGACTGCTATTTTACAGATTTGGCTGTTATTTTACAGATTTTGGCTGTTATTTTACAGATTTTGACTGCTATTTTACAGATTTTGGCTGTTATTTTACAGATTTTGACTGCTATTTTACAGATTTGGCTGCTATTTTACAGATTTTGACTGCTATTTTACAGATTTGGCTGCTATTTTACAGATTTGGCTGCTGTTTTACAGATTTTGACTGCTATTTTACAGATTTTGGCTGCTATTTCACAGATTTTGGCTGCCATTTTACAGATTTTGGCTGCCATTTTACAGATTTGGCTGCTATTTTACAGATTTTGGCTGCTGTTTTACAGATTTTGACTGCTATTTTACAGATTTTGGCTGCTATTTCACAGATTTGACTGCTGTGTTAAAGATTTTGACTGCTTTTTTACAGATTTTGACTGCTATTTCACAGATTTTGGCTGCCATTTTACAGATTTGGCTGCCATTTTACAGATTTGGCTGCTATTTTACAGATTTTGGCTGCTGTTTTACAGATTTTGACTGCTGTTTTACAGATTTTTGGCTGCTATTTTACAGATTTAGGCTGCTATTTCACAGATTTGACTGCTGTGTTAAAGATTTTGACAGCTTTTTTACAGATTTTGGCTGCTATTTCACAGATTTTGGCTGCCATTTTACAGATTTTGGCTGCCATTTTACAGATTTGGCTGCTGTTTTACAGATTTTGGCTGCTGTTTTACAGATTTTGACTGCTGTTTTACAGATTTTGGCTGCTATTTTACAGATTTTGGCTGCTGTTTTACAGATTTTGGCTGCTATTTTACAGATTTTGGCTGCTATTTTACAGATTTGGGCTGCTGTTTTACAGATTTGGCTGTTATTCTACAGATTTGGCTGCTATTTGACAGATTTTGGCTGCTGTTTTACAGATTTTGACTGCTATTTTACAGATTTTGACCGCTGTTTTACAGATTGACTGCTATTTTACAGATTTTTACTGCTATTTTACAGATTTTGACCGCTGTTTTACAGATTGACTGCTATTTTACAGATTTTGACTGCTATTTTACAGATTTTGACTGCTATTTTACAGATTTTGACTGTTATTCTACAGATTTGGCTGCTATTTGACAGATTTTGGCTGCTATTTTACAGATTTTGACTGCTATTTTACAGATTTTGACTGTTATTCTACAGATTTGGCTGCTATTTGACAGATTTTGGCTGCTATTTTACAGATTTTGACTGCTATTTTACAGATTTTGACTGCTATTTTACAGATTTTGGCTGCTATTTTACAGATTTTGACTGCTATTTTACAGATTTTGACTGCTATTTTACAGATTTTGGCTGCTGTTTTACAGATTTTGACTGCTATTTTACAGATTTTGACTGCTGTGTTAAAGATTTTGACTGCTTTTTTACAGATTTTGGCTGCTATTTTACAGATTTTGGCTGCTGTTTTACAGATTTTGGCTGCTGTGTTAAAGATTTTGACTGCTTTTTTACAGATTTTGGCTGCTATTTTACAGATTTGGCTGCTATTTTACAGATTTTGGCTGCTATTTTACAGATTTTGGCTGCTATTTTACAGATTGTGGCTGCTATTTTACAGATTTGGCTGCTATTTGGGGATTTTGCAGTTGAGGTATTCCTTTTTTCCGAGGTGTAAATTATTATTGGTCCGCATATTCGGTTAATTCTATATTATATAAATAAGTAAATGTATAATATATTACCATATGAGGTTATTACTTCACACATGGATGATTACATCACTCTGAGGATAATCACTAGAAATGTACATTTCATTAATAAAACATGCATACTGTGGGCTGTGTTAATTTATACCAAATAGATCAAGCAAGAAAAGATGATTACATTCTACATACATTAAATGATGTGTGTTCCTTATGCATCCCCAATTCCACATCGGCTACGCATGACTTTAAGGTTGGCAGATTTGATTGAATGGGGCAGTTGGTATAGGTCTAGGGTATCTGTGTCGATATATACGTTGTTCTTCTCCTGCCTCAGGCAGTGCCAGTTTGCATGGTGTACAGTCTAGTAGTGAATCTAGCATGTGTGTTTGTATCAAGTGTGTGTACAGTGCCTTCAGAAAGTATTCATACCCATTGACTTATTCCACATTTTGTTGTGTTACAGCCTGAATTCAAAATGGATTAAATATGATTTTTTTCTCTTACCCATCTACACTCAATACCCCATAATGACAAATAGAAAACATGATTTTAGAAATGTTACCAAAGTTATTGATAATGAAATACAGAAATATCTCATTTACATAAGTATTCACACCCCTGAGTCAATACTTTGTAGAAGCAGTCTTTCTGGGTACGTCTCTAAGAGCTTTCCACACCTGCATTGTGCAACATTTGTATATTTTATCCTGTTAAACTCCCCAGTCCATAATGATTGCAAGCATACCCATAACATGATGCAGCCACTAATATGCTGGAAAATATGGAGAGTGGTACTCAGTAATGTGTTGTATTGGATTTGCCCCAAACATAACACTTTGTATTCAGGACAACAAGTTAATTGCTTTGTCACATTTTTTGCAGTATTACTTTAGTGCCTTGTTGCAAACAGGATGGATGTTTGGGAGTATTTGTATTCTGTACAGGCATCCTTATTTTCCCTCTGTCAATTAGGTCAATTATTGTGGAGTAACTACAATGTTGTTGATCCATCCTCAGTTTTCTACTATCACAGCCAATTAACTCTGTAACTGTTTTAAAGTCACCATTGGCCACATGGTGAAATCCCGGTTTCCTTCCTCTCCGGCATCTGAGTTAGGAAAGACACCTGTATCTTTGTCGTGACTGGGTGTATTGATACACCATCCAAAGTGTAACTTCACCATGCTCGAATGGATATTCAATGTCTTAAAAAAAAATGTGTATCTACCAATAGTAGGTGCCCTTCTTTGCGGGGCATTGGAAAACCTTCCTGGTCTTTGTGGTTGAATCGGTGTTTGAAATTCACTGCTCGACTGGGGGACCTTACAGATAATTGTATGTGTGGGGAACAGAGATCGGAGATCATGAACAGAGATCATGATTTAAAAATCATGTTGAACACGTAAGTCCATGCAACTTATTGTGACTTTTTAAGCATTTCTACTACTGAACTAATTTAGGCTTGCCATAACAAAGGGCTTGAATACTTATTGACTCAAGGCATTTCAGCTTTTCATTTGTAAAAATATTTATAAACATAATACCACTATAATATCATGGGGTATTGTGTGACCTGTGACACATTTTTTTAAATTTGATACTTTTTTTATTCAGCCTATAACTCAACAAAATGTGGAAAAATTAAAGCCATGTAAATACATTTCTGAAGGCTCTGTATCTGTATATGTGCATCTGTTATTCTTCGGCCTGAGCCAGCCAGCCTGCGTTGTGTACAGGGTAGTTTGTGTGAATCAAGTGTGTCTCTGTCTGTCTGTCTGTCTCTGTCTCAGTCTCTCTGTCTCTCTCTCTCTCTCTGTTGGTCTCTGTCTCGATCTCTCTGTCTCGATCTCTCTGTCTCTGTCTCGGTCTCTCTGTCTCGGTCTCTCTCTGTCTCAGTCTCTCTCTGTCTCGGTCTCTCTCTGTCTCGGTCTCTCTCTGTCTCGGTCTCTCTCTGTCTCGGTCTCTCTCTGTCTCGGTCTCTCTCTGTCTCGGTCTCTCTCTGTCTCGGTCTCTCTCTGTCTCGGTCTCTCTCTGTCTCGGTCTCTCTGTCTCGGTCTCTCTCTCTGTGTCGGTCGGTCTCTCTGTGTCGGTCGGTCTCTCTGTGTCGGTCGGTCTCTCTGTGTCGGTCGGTCTCTGTGTCGGTCGGTCTCTCTGTGTCGGTCGGTCTCTCTGTGTCGGTCGGTCTCTCTGTGTCGGTCGGTCTCTCTGTGTCGGTCTGTCTTTCTGTGTCGGTCTGTCTCTCTGTGTCGGTCTGTCTCTCTGTGTCGGTCTGTCTCTCTGTGTCGGTCTGTCTCTCTGTGTCGGTCTGTCTCTCTGTGTCGGTCTGTCTCTCTGTGTCGGTCTGTCTCTCTGTGTCGGTCTGTCTCTCTGTGTCGGTCTGTCTCTCTGTGTCGGTCTGTCTCTCTGTGTCGGTCTGTCTCTCTGTGTCGGTCGGTCTCTCTGTGTCGGTCGGTCTCTCTGTGTCGGTCTCTGAGTGTTTGTGCATATGTGTGTGTGCATCTGTTATTCTCCAGCTTGCCAGATTCTGCATGGTGCAGCAGTGAGTTTTAGCAGCAGTACTTTAATCAGTCCGGCCCACCACCACAATATGATGCTCCATTGCTCTAGACCGCATCAGGGTCTGCTAACCATAGGGCACGAACGAACACACACACCAGAGATTCCTTTATTCTCCCGCCAAACACAGTGCTTTCAAGTTCAGACCCCAAACACACACGCACACAGACACACAAGCTAGTTCCTGTTTAGCTGCTGGCTGACGCAAATTAGCCTTCTCTGTGCCAAATGTGTCTGCAGTATCCAAATGTTTAATTTGCACACACACACACATCTACACAATCAGTGCCTGATCCGTACACTCTTCTCTGTGTGAGTGAGTGAAGAGCAGTAGAGATCATACACAGTGGGTGGGGATTCTGCAGACTATACTGACCTCTGGTGGCTCAACGGTAGAACACACAGGTTTATGGGTCGTCCCCCACACATTTTAAACCATTACTTTTTAATAAAGATACATTTAGGAAGTAGCCTCTAGATAATCATTCAGTGAACAACAGCTGAAATTATATATTTTTTCTCTCTAAGCATTACACACACACAAACACACACACATTTCTCTTTCCCCAGGTAAATGATACCCTTCTCAGTACACACACACACACACACACACACACACAAACACACACACATTTCTCTTTCCCCAGGTAAATGATACCCTTCTCAGTACACACACACACACACACACACACACACACACACACACACACACACACACACACACACACACACACACATTTATCTTTCCCCAGGTAAATGATGCCCTTCTCAGTACACACACACAAACACATTTCTTTTTCCCCAGGTAAATGATACCCTTCTCAGTACACACACACACACACACACACACACACACACACATTTCTCTTTCCCCAGGTAAATGATACCCTTCTCAGTACACACACACACACACACACACGTACGTTAGCAGTGTTGGTTTTATGTATTATATTGTAATCAGATGTCTGCCTAATGCAAACCAAATGGTGGTGAGCAGCTCAAAAGGTTAAACGATACACCAATATATCAGTTTTATTGATCTTCCACGGGCAAAATCCCACATCACGCTTTAATCCTCGCCGTTGTAGGACATAAATCAGAGTTTCTGACGTTTAGGGTGTTTGACAGTTAACTTAATGAAATCTATACATGGAGAGATCATGACCTGTTGGTCTGGTGTGGCCACAGTGTCAGCATGGTGGAACGTAGTTGGAAAGTCGTCAGGGCGCTTGCCTGGGCCTTTAAAAGCCGTTAAAATACTTCACTGAAATGAACATAAAGGGGTTGTCCATCATACCAGGAGCCTTTTTACTTTACAGGGGAGGTCAGTGGAGGTACAGAACGTTCTGCCTTTACTGTGTTTAGGGTTACTACCCACCAAGCTGAAGGCAGTTAGTGTATCAGAGGAGTCTGCACTAATTAAAGATTTACACACGTTGTGTTTTTACTCCAGAAAGTTCAGGAGTCAGTCATTTATGTGTATTGAGTTAAACTTAACCAAAGTCTAATTCAATTGCGGAGTGAAGTTGTTAAATGTGCAGTCAAAATACTCTAATTTATACCAAAGCTTGTTGGTTTGCACAATGGCTATATAGTGGGAAAAGGGCTAGTGAAGAGGCACATCAATGGTGAACATAGTCAGCTATCTCCTAGGTATGTTCCCTACAACATCAATGGTGAACATAGTCAGCTATCTCCTAGGTGTGTTCCCTACAACATCAATGGTGAACATAGTCAGCTATCTCCTAGGTGTGTTCTCTACAACATCAATGGTGAACATAGTCAGCTATCTCCTAGGTGTGTTCCCTACAACATCAATGGTGAACATAGTCAGCTATCTCCTAGGTGTGTTCCCTACAACATCAATGGTGAACATAGTCAGCTATCTCCTAGGTGTGTTCTCTACAACATCAATGGTGAACATAGTCAGCTATCTCCTAGGTGTGTTCCCTACAACATCAATGGTGAACATAGTCAGCTATCTCCTAGGTATGTTCCCTACAACATCAATGGTTAACATAGTCAGCTATCTCCTAGGTGTGTTCTCTACAACATCAATGGTGAACATAGTCAGCTATCTCCTAGGTGTGTTCCCTACAACATCAATGGTGAACATAGTCAGCTATCTCCTAGGTGTGTTCTCTACAACATCAATGGTTAACATAGTCAGCTATCTCCTAGGTGTGTTCTCTACAACATCAATGGTGAACATAGTCAGCTATCTCCTAGGTGTGTTCCCTACAACATCAATGGTTAACATAGTCAGCTATCTCCTAGGTGTGTTCCCTACAACATCAATGGTTAACATAGTCAGCTATCTCCTAGGTGTGTTCCCTACAACATCAATGGTGAACATAGTCAGCTATCTCCTAGGTGTGTTCCCTACAACATCAATGGTGAACATAGTCAGCTATCTCCTAGGTGTGTTCCCTACAACATCAATGGTGAACATAGTCAGCTATCTCCTAGGTGTGTTCCCTACAACATCAATGGTGAACATAGTCAGCTATCTCCTAGGTATGTTCCCTACAACATCAACGGTTAACATAGTCAGCTATCTCCTAGGTGTGTTCCCTACAACATCAATGGTTAACATAGTCAGCTATCTCCTAGGTGTGTTCCCTACAACATCAATGGTGAACATAGTCAGCTATCTCCTAGGTGTGTTCCCTACAACATCAATGGTGAACATAGTCAGCTATCTCCTAGGTGTGTTCCCTACAACATCAATGGTGAACATAGTCAGCTATCTCCTAGGTGTGTTCTCTACAACATCAATGGTGAACATAGTCAGCTATCTCCTAGGTGTGTTCTCTACAACATCAATGGTGAACATAGTCAGCTATCTCCTAGGTGTGTTCCCTACAACATCAATGGTTAACATAGTCAGCTATCTCCTAGGTGTGTTCCCTACAACATCAATGGTGAACATAGTCAGCTATCTCCTAGGTGTGTTCCCTACAACATCAATGGTGAACATAGTCAGCTATCTCCTAGGTGTGTTCCCTACAACATCAATGGTTAACATAGTCAGCTATCTCCTAGGTGTGTTCCCTACAACATCAATGGTGAACATAGTCAGCTATCTCCTAGGTGTGTTCTCTACAACATCAATGGTGAACATAGTCAGCTATCTCCTAGGTGTGTTCCCTACAACATCAACGGTTAACATAGTCAGCTATCTCCTAGGTGTGTTCTCTACAACATCAATGGTGAACATAGTCAGCTATCTCCTAGGTGTGTTCCCTACAACATCAATGGTGAACATAGTCAGCTATCTCCTAGGTGTGTTCCCTACAACATCAATGGTGAACATAGTCAGCTATCTCCTAGGTGTGTTCCCTACAACATCAATGGTGAACATAGTCAGCTATCTCCTAGGTGTGTTCCCTACAACATCAATGGTTAACATAGTCAGCTATCTCCTAGGTGTGTTCCCTACAACATCAATGGTTAACATAGTCAGCTATCTCCTAGGTGTGTTCTCTACAACATCAATGGTTAACATAGTCAGCTATCTCCTAGGTATGTTCCCTACAACATCAATGGTTAACATAGTCAGCTATCTCCTAGGTGTGTTCTCTACAACATCAATGGTGAACATAGTCAGCTATCTCCTAGGTGTGTTCCCTACAACATCAATGGTGAACATAGTCAGCTATCTCCTAGGTGTGTTCCCTACAACATCAATGGTGAACATAGTCAGCTATCTCCTAGGTGTGTTCTCTACAACATCAATGGTGAACATAGTCAGCTATCTCCTAGGTGTGTTCCCTACAACATCAATGGTGAACATAGTCAGCTATCTCCTAGGTATGTTCCCTACAACATCAATGGTTAACATAGTCAGCTATCTCCTAGGTGTGTTCCCTACAACATCAATGGTGAACATAGTCAGCTATCTCCTAGGTGTGTTCCCTACAACATCAATGGTGAACATAGTCAGCTATCTCCTAGGTGTGTTCTCTACAACATCAATGGTGAACATAGTCAGCTATCTCCTAGGTGTGTTCCCTACAACATCAATGGTGAACATAGTCAGCTATCTCCTAGGTATGTTCCCTACAACATCAATGGTTAACATAGTCAGCTATCTCCTAGGTGTGTTCCCTACAACATCAATGGTGAACATAGTCAGCTATCTCCTAGGTGTGTTCTCTACAACATCAATGGTGAACATAGTCAGCTATCTCCTAGGTATGTTCTCTACAACATCACTCCTCAGAACGTGCTGTTCCAATCCTCAAGGCTCAGCAAAGTAACAGCATATTCTATAGGTGGCTCCCATGTAAAACAATTCGGTATTTAACAACCATGTCCATTCTAGCTTTTCCATTTCTATGACTTCCTTCTTGAAGTGCTGTCTGTCGGTCTGTCTCCTGCTGTAGTTGAACTTGACCCCGTCCTCTCCTCTGTTTGAGAAGACCCAGGGCACCGTGCGAGACGTGGCGTTGAGACTCCCTCTGTCTGATAGTGACCTCCTAATCAACTGCAGTGTGGGACTGACTGTGGTACAGTGCTTTAGCAGCTTTACTATGACCTCTGACCTCTCACCCCACATCAAAGGGAGCAGGGGTCAGCTGGGACCCCCTGTTAAACACCAATATTATCAGTGCAGCAACCTGGCTCCTGTACAGCAACCTGGCTCCTGTAAAGCACCACAAAGTGGCCACAAAGTGGCCTCAGAGAGAGGGAGGGAGATTTGACTCTCTCTTCTCTGTCTACTCTGCAGTGCATGTCCGTTGGCTGTATTTACTTAACACGTTTCATCACTGACTGATGTAGTGGTCAACATTGTGGTATATCCAACACTGGGCAGTACCAGTATTGGCAGGACAGGTGTTGATTGGTTGGAGCTAACCCAGAGCAGAACTCTTGTTTGGGCTCTTGTCTCTGATGGCTCAGCCCAACGCAAGTGAATGATGGGCTGTTCTTTTTGGCACATCTCTTTCTCTTCTCTCTCTCCTCCTCATCTCCTAAAGGACGGTGTCAGAGCCCAGTCTCTTGTCTGGAGGCATCTGGAGTTGGTTAGGCTCTTCTGGGGGAGTTCAGTGTATTAAAGGAAGATGGAGACTGTTAGTGACAAGTGTTGGAGAGAGAGAGTGGAGATGCTATCGCTAGAGTCCTGTCTGTTTGCTGAGAGGGGTGGGGGTGAGTTGGGAGTGTGTCTGGTCTGGGTCTCTGATGAATAATAATTATTCTAGAATAAATGGCAGCTACTATGCTCTAGTTCCAGTGATGTCAGAGTCCACCACATAGCCACCCACTCTTAAATAAGGACCAATTCTCACAACCACCCCACACCCAGTGGCTAAATCCACTGACAGTTATGATGAGAGCTCGTCAGAATCACTCTGCATTGTTTTTTAGCCGGAGCACATACTCTGACAACATGTTGCCATTCATTTCTGAATTTTAATTTCTATGTGGTGAAATGCATGACCATAAAGTGGGTCTTCCACTTTGAATATTCCAAGCATCACATCTTGAGGCATTATGACTTGTAGGAAAATGTTTGTGGATTTACCGCCCTCTAGTGGCTGTAAAATGTACATGCCCACACCTGATTTCCATTGGCTAACGTGCGTTTGTGTGTTTTTCCCCAGCTGAGTTTGTGACGCCCAGAGCCATCCTGACGGGTCATGACTGTGAGGTGACCTGCGCCAGTGTGTGTGCCGAGCTGGGACTGGTCATCAGTGGCTGCAGAGGTGAGTATGTGTGTGTGGATCAACCGAAGCCTCTTGCTACAGACTGGGTTCAAAGTAACTTAGATCTTGGTCACACTGACAATATGAATGTCAGAACAGTGAACACTTTCATACTGAACAACCTCATACGGTCAATGTAGACACGTCTGTAAGTTGCTTTGGATTTAGAAGAAGAAGAAATGACCATGTTATAATGTCATTATGATGAAAACCCTTGAGTGAATCAGTTGAAATCAGAGCCGGATTAGTAACTTATATTTTCCTCCACTCACAGAGGGCCCGTGTCTGATCCATTCCATGAATGGGGACCTGCTGCGGACCCTGGAGGGCCCGGGGGGTTGCTCGCAGCCCCGTCTCATCCAGTCCTCTACAGAGGGCCACGCCGTAGTCTACTACGACAAGGGACACTTCTGCTTCTTCTCCATCAACGGAAAGCTGCTGGGACACATGGAGGTGGAGGAGAACATCAGGGTAAAGGAACCCACTGATATAGAGGGACAAAGTCATTTCATTAAGCTTCTAACAGTTTTAATGTTTTGTTGGAAAGCCTAGTGTACACACGTTTCCAGCTTCATCAAGCCTCTCTCTATCCTGTTCTATTCTACTGGTCTGGGGAAGTTTCTGTGCTTCATCAAGCCTCTCTCTATCCTGTTCTATTCTACTGGTCTGGGGAAGTTTCTGTGCTTCATCAAGCCTCTCTCTGTCCTGTTCTATTCTACTGGTCTGGGGAAGTTTCTGTGCTTCATCAAGCCTCTCTCTGTTCTGTTCTATTCTACTGGTCTGGGGAAGTTTCTGTGCTTCATCAAGCCTCTCTCTGTCCTGTTCTATTCTACTGGTCTGGGGAAGTTTCTGTGCTTCATCAAGCCTCTCTCTGTCCTGTTCTATTCTACTGGTCTGGGGAAGTTTCTGTGCTTCATCAAGCCTCTCTCTGTCCTGTTCTATTCTACTGGTCTGGGGAAGTTTCTGTGCTTCATCAAGCCTCTCTCTGTCCTGTTCTATTCTACTGGTCTGGGGAAGTTTCTGTGCTTCATCAAGCCAGTGGTCTGCTCTCTGATTAAAGGCCAGCTCTGTGGTCTGAGGCCTGTCTGCCTCAGGGCATACACATCTACAAACCCCTCACGCACACACACATCTACAAACACACACATCTACAAACCCCTCACGCACACACACACTTTTAGCCTAGGAAGTAGCAGGTCAAAGGCTCTTTCCTTCCATTTCTCCTCCAACCTCTCCTCTCCTCCAGTCCAGACAAGTCTCTTTGATCCTGGGCTCCCGTGTCGAGTCCTATCAGGTCTTAGTGCTGGTTCAACATGGCAGGAGGGCGGACATTCTCCCAGTCCTAGCCCCATTAACAACCCTCAGGCACCACACGACACATTCCCACATTTCACATTTCCTGCCTCACGGCTACGGTGTCACAAAATGGCCCCCGCTCTTTGGCCAGTTTCCCTTTCCCCCTGTTTCCGATGGGCCTGGGAAATGTAACCCAGTCCCTCATAGGCACACCTGCTTCCCATTTGAGCCAGCTGTACTCTGCCCCTGTCACCGAGCCACAGTCATAGTCACAGCCATAGCACCAGGACTGATTACTGAGCTATATACATACATACCCCCCCATTTGTTTCCAATAAGCAGATTGAATCAGAATTCATTGGCAGAGCAAGTCTGGTATTGAGTTGGTGTTGATTGTATTGAAATCACATGCTGCTGAATAGGAAAGGTTGTTAAATGAATGACCTTAGAAGATTAGAATGAGTTTCTACTGTAGTGTTTCAGATTCTACGGAAGTTTATAATGAGTTTCTACTGTAGTGTTTCAGATTCTACTGAAGTTTATAATGAGTTTCTACTGTAGTGTTTCAGATTCTACTGAAGATTCTAATGAGTTTATACTGTAGTGTTTCAGATTCTACTGAAGTTTATAATGAGTTTCTGCTGTAGTGTTTCAGATTCTACTGAAGTTTATAATGAGTTTCTACTGTAGTGTTTCAGATTCTACTGAAGATTAGAATGAGTTTCTACTGTAGTGTTTCAGATTCTACTGAAGTTTATAATGAGTTTCTACTGTAGTGTTTCAGATTCTACTGAAGATTAGAATGAGTTTCTACTGTAGTGTTTCAGATTCTACTGAAGTTTATAATGAGTTTCTACTGTAGTGTTTCAGATTCTACTGAAGATTAGAATGAGTTTCTACTGTAGTGTTTCAGATTCTACTGAAGATTATGAGTTTCTACTGTAGTGTTTCAGATTCTACTGAAGATTATAATGAGTTTCTACTGTAGTGTTTCAGATTCTACTGAAGTTTATAATGAGTTTCTACTGTAGTGTTTCAGATTCTACTGAAGGTTATAATGAGTTTCTACTGTAGTGTTTCAGATTCTACTGAAGATTATAAGTTTATAATGAGTTTCTACTGTAGTGTTTTCAGATTCTACTGAAGATTAGAAGTTTAGAATGAGTTTCTACTGTAGTGTTTCAGATTCTGCTGAAGATTAGAAGTTTATAATGAGTTTTTACTGTAGTGTTTCAGATTCTGCTGAAGATTAGGTTGGTGAGATCCAGATCAGAGTATCTTCCAAATAGCTGTTATGAAGATTAGTTTTCCGATTTTATCCACCGCTATTTTCTTACCTACAACAGTTTTGCCAATAGTGTAGCCAGCCTCCTTTTCTCATATATATAAACTGTTAGTCTTTATCTATCAGATCACAAGACTCTCTGATAGACAGTTAGTTGCTGTCTGATCCAGCACAGTTGTAGGTTTTTCCAGGTCCCCGTAGTGTGCTCCCCAGCCCGTTCTTTTCATGTACATAAACCGCTAGCCATTCCTGGGCCGTTGTGCGTCTATCCCCTGCTGGGCGTTGTAAATTCCTGCCACGTCAGACAGAATCAGGGCAGTCTTCACATCTTCACACCCCCCCCCCCCCCCGTCTCAGTATGAGGCCTGGACGGGGTGTTTAATGCACTACACTAGACACCAGTATCAATCTTCAGCTAGCGCTGCGTCCCACCGCACAGCAGGACTCCGGGATAAATAAATGTTTGTCCTGGCCCAAGGTGTCCCCTTACAGTCTTGTCCCAGACTGTGTGTTGGTGTGTATGTGTGTGTGTAGATTTTTGTGTGTGCGGGTGCACAAGTGCTTATGTGTGCATGCAGCGTGAATGTGACTGGGTATGTTAATAACTGGAGCCTATTTTTGTATTGGTCTTTGTTATGGATCCCCATTAGGTCCTGCCAAACAAATGAAGACTAAAATAAAACAGTACATTAACATTATTACACCACTACATATCTAAAATATGTGTGTAGAGTGAGTATTCTGGCGTGTGTGTGTCTCCTCATAGTCCACATTGTTCCATAAGGTGTATTTTTAGGTTTATGTTGAAGCTTGCATGAGTTAAAGAGTTCCATGCAGTCATGGCTCTGTGTAGTACTGTGTGTTTTCCTGAGTTCGTTTTGGACTTGGGGACTGTGAAGAGACCCCTGGTGGCATGTCTTGTCGGGTATGCATGGGTGTCTGAGCTGTGTGCTAGTCGTTTAAACAGACAGCTCAGTGCTTTCAACTTGTCAATACCTCTCACAAAGGAAAGTAGTGATGCAGTCAATCTTTCATTTACTTTGAGCCGGGAGAGATTGACATGCATGTCATTGATGTTAGCTCTCAGTGTACTTTTAAGGGCCAGACATGTGCCTATGTCCCCCACCTGTATGACTGGGCAGTAGTCCAGGTGTGACAAAACTAGTGCCTGTAGGACTTTTGTTGATAGCGATGCCAAGAAGGCAGAGCAACGCTTTATTACGGACAGATCTCTCCCCATCTTAGCCACCATTGCATCAATATCTTTGGACCATGTCAGTTTACAATCCAGGCTTACACCAAGCAATTTAGTCTCCTCAATTTGCTCAATTTCCACATTATTCATTACAAGATTTAGTTAAGGGTTTAGTGAATGATTTGTCCCAAATACAATGCTTTTTAAAATATTTTGCTTATTACTTGCCACCCATTATAAACTGACTGCAGCTCTTTGTTAAATGCCGTAGTAGCAGATGTGTAGAATGTTGAGTCATCAGCATACATAGACACACAAGCTTTACTCAGAGCCAGTGCCAGGTAATTAGTAAAGATTATAACAAGTTGGGGGCCTAGACAGCTGCCCTGGGGAATGCCCAACTCCACCTGGATTATGTTGGAGAGGCTTCCATTAAAAAAACACCCTCTTTGTTAGACCGATAACTCTCGATCCATGCTATAGATGTAAAGCCACAACACAGCCGCAGATTAGATTATGATTTCAAAAACTGATGTCATTTATCCCATTTAGAATATGGCCCTAGTTGCGTTGGAGGGTAAAGAGAGTTGTAACTCTCAGCAACAACCTCTCTCCTGGCTGGTTCTCTGATAGCAGATTCATCCAGCGTAGTTGAGTTGAGGACATGCTGAATGGATTACAGTCTTAGCCCCACTAATATAACTCAGACAGTGTAAGTAACCATTCTAGCAGATTGTGTTTACTGTCTTCTCCGTGTGCATGTAACTGCTAGAATGAACAGCACCATAAATTCAGCTTTTACCTTGAGCAGACGACACTGAATCCCACCTAACTCTTCACATTCCCCTTTGACCTTCACATTCCCCTTCGCTCTCCCCAAAAAGCGTTAAAAGGAGCATGTGGTTCTATAATAGTTCTCCCTGGCATCATTGCCAGGCTCTGAAGTCATCCTTCAGACACCCGAGTCACGTCGGCAATCTTGGCTCCTGTGGAGACGGCGGCCATCTTGTTTGGCCTCCCAGTCGCAGAGTGGCTGATTTTTATTCTGTCCTGGATCAACCTCCTACCTGGTTCTGGCTGAGTAGTCTGCCAGGTCTCCAACCCCCCCCAGCAGCACACAGTGGGTGATGTACTAGGCCTAGCCATAGAAGGCTACATCAACACCATATAGTAAGTACATCAGTGCCAGAGGCTGGATGGAGTCTACATGGAGGAACAATTGAAAGAGAGTAACTGTCAAGTTAGTTCATGCTTATGAATTGAGGTCATGAATCAGAACAGTTTGTTCAGTTTGGGACTGCTGCCACTAGTTCTGTGAATATAATGGGTCATTCTTGAAATACTGAGAGCCATTTTGGCAAACAATATCAGAACTAAATTTTCCTTTGTTGAGTTAATCCTAAATGATGCTGATCTAAATGTCTGTTCTCTTAATCAATAGTGTCAGATTAACTGACAAAAATTGCTAAGGGGCTTTATATGGCAAGATAAAGGACGCAATCACACAGATATCACACAGATATCACACATCAAACAAATCTAAACAGAATGACATCCCATTTCTCCATGATCCATTATATTAGTTTTAGCGGTGGTATAAGCATCTAACACAACTTTAGATTGACTTGAGTTGGTATGACAAAAGCAGCTAAACTGATTGCCAGGAATGTGAAGAGTTGGGTTAAGTTCTAAATAAGTTGTGTTCATATAAAATATACTGTCAGGTCCAACATTATTGGCACCCTAGAGAAAGATTGGCAAACAAGACTATAAAATAAATGCAAGTACTGAGCTATATTATGTGCTCATCTTAATGGGAAATTATAGTATTTTATACTAATGCAAGTACTGAGCATGTGGCTCTGTAATTGTTATCTGGCTTCTTGGCTCTGAAGTCATCCTTCAGATACCTGAGTCTTGTCTGCCATCTTGGCTCCTGTGACCATTTTGTTTGGCCTCCCAATCACAGTGGCAGATTTATTCTGTCTGGGAACAGCCTCCTACCTGTGTCTGGCTGAGTCGTCTGCCAGGTCTCCAACCCCCCAGCAGCACACAGTGGGTGATGTACTAGGCCTAGCCATAGAAGGCTACATCAACACCAGTAAGTACATCATCAGTGCCAGAGGCTGGATGGAGTAACACTGACTTCACACAGTCTACTGTCAAGTTACTAGAAGGCTACTTCAATTTCCCCCCAGTTAGAATGAGCAACTACTGTCTTTGTTCATGCTTATGAGTTGAGGTCATGTATCAGAAAAAGTTCAGAGTGTGTGTGTGTGTGTGTGTGTGAGAGAGGGTCAGTGCATTAGTTCAGACTACCAGGTCTTCTGATACTGCAGTTCACTGGACATCTTCCCTGTGGCTCATAAGAAGAGGCCAAAGACTGTACTGTACGTCTGTCTGTCTGTCCGTACGTACGTACTGTATATCTGCAACCAGTGATCAACTCCATTGGGAGCAGTGAGGCTAGCTAAAGAGATTTTTCTTATAGGGTAGACATTTCCCCGTTTTGAATGTGCAACGACTGTCTTAAGTGTTTTGATTGTTAAATGATCCATTATATGAGTTTTAGTGGTGGAATAAGTATCTAACTCAACTTTTGATTGACTTGAGTTGGTATCACGAAATAAGCTAAACTGATTGCCAGGAATGTGCCAATTTGTGTTAAGTTCAAAACTAAGTTTTGTTCATTTCAAATATGTAGCATTTGAAATATACTCTGCCGGCTGCCCCACATATGGCTTGGATGATGAATGTTTTTGTTTAATCTTCCATCCGGTAATTGCACTTCTCTTCTCATCTTTCTAAGCCAGCTGTGACTGAAATAGCTGCATCCCATCTAACATACAGTATGTTAATGTGAAACCGCTAATTAGACTAACTTACACTAGTTATTACTTACATTTCCTTGTCATCTCATCAGCGTTCGTTACCTCGTGATTGATGCCTCCGACTGGCTTCAATTTCCAACTATATACTGTATGCATAAATATACCCCAACACAGAAGTTTAGTGTAGGGCCGTAGTGTATCCCCGTTTCCCTAGGGAACTCATTAAGTGTAACACAGCCCATAAGTGCACAGGAAAACCAGATGAGCAGAATAAATCTCTCTCCACTGTGCCTGTGGGGAGCCGTGCCTTGTAGCAGTTCAGGTGGATGGACTGCTGTTCTGTGCTGCTCGCCACATGAATGTTGTGAAATATCTGGTTGATACTGTGCCTCTCTCGCTTGGTGCAGGAAGTGCTCACAGAGACTGTGATTGAAATAGCACACCGTGAGGTAGGTGGTGAAGTCACTGGTGTCCTAGACTCGGTCACTAAATCGAACCACACCACAAAGCCTATACTGATAAAGCTTTGGTTGATTGTTATTAAGGAGTTGTTGTAGACACCTCTCTATTGGACAAATAGCAGACGTCAATATGGCGACAGGATTCCTCACTGGCCAATAAGCCCACGTTCATTATGCTTTATGATAGTGGTCAGCTCTGGTGTGGTGTGAGGGAGTTACACATCCCATCCAAATCTCTGCATGTATTAGCGCCCTCCAGTGGTAGGTGCAATAGGTTGCAGGTCATGACGTCCACAGGAGGGCGCTAATGTTCCCTATTGTCTTGTACATAACGTCTCCTGTCAGTCAAAGTGGTGCTGTTTCTCCTCTCCCGTCAGGCCATGCTGCTGAGTCGGGACGGACAGTACCTGTTGACGGGGGGAGACGGGGGAGTTCTGTCTGTCTGGCAGGTTCACAACCTCAAACAGATGTTCACCTACCCTGGCTGTGACGCAGGCATCCGCTCCATGGCCATGTCCAACGACCAAAGGTAACATACACACCTGGACTCTGACGCTGTAATCTTCACTCACATAGGTGTTGTGTGGTATGAAGTTTTAGCACATAGGAAGAAATAATGAAAATACGGACTAATGATTAATACCATCTTCAGATGTGTGGGCTTGTAGTAACTAACATCAGATGGGAAATAAAAAACCTTCCCAATCTAGAATACCCAGATGAAGACCTTGGTGTTATTCACAGTATAATGACAGACCTACTTTACGGCCTTAGTAAAAGTACATCATGTTCTGTCTACATGTATGAGCCTTAACTCAACACACCCTCTCGGCGCTGTCCTCTCCTAGGTGCATCATAACCGGCATGGCATCTGGTAGTATAGTCCTGTTCTACAACGACTTCAACAGGTGGCATCACGAGTACCAGACCAGATACTGAGGCAGGACCACACAACAACAATCCCTGAGAATCTGGTTAACGTGGGACCTACCTACTGCAATCCTGTCGTTCGATGTACTAAGGCACTACTCAATACATATTGATATCCTGAATGTATCTCAAGAGAAGAAAAACTGTCTGATTCTGTCGAAAGAAGCAAACTATTTTTTAAAAAAGGGCATTGCTATATTTTGTAGGGCATATCGATAATTTCATAATATAATATCTTAGGGTGGGGTTATATACCTATGGTTACAAATCTATTTTTAGCTTGTTAAGAGTCTATTTTCATCTCGAGCAGAGGAAAATAAGGGTTCAAAGTGGAAGTAGGTAGAAAAGTATATTTGCATCTATTGTCTTAAGAATCCATATATTTGTGTGCGTTAGGGGTGAGTGATTATTTCCAATAGGTGTGAAACGTGGAGATATAATCATTATTTTGGTCATTAATATCCTTTTTTGTCATGCTCTTTTTGCTACTGTGTGGAAATACAGGGAAATAAAATATAAGTTTGTGTGGCGATCGAGCAGGAAGTCCTTTATGTGTTCATGACTTGAGAGGGAATATATTCTATTTAAATGTTTGTACCACACCTCTGTGTAAACGGACAGATCTTGCCTTCCTGTGCATGAGTTATTCCTCTGCTGTCCTGATGGTGGCCGTACACTGCACAAAGACTTGTCACCAGTTGTCATATGTGTATCAGACAGTCATCATAGTAACAAGATGACTGCCGGTGTGATTAGTTTGTATCCGAGTGTTGTCATGACGATCATTAGCTTTATGTATGTACTGTAACCATACTGATGAATAATATGTCTGTCAGTAGAAACAAATGTCATGGGCTGCGTCCTAATTTTGTAAAATGGCGTACTTTCCTCATCACCTATCAGAACTTTACATGAAGGAGACGGGACGAGGAAAGGAAGCCGTTCCAAATGGCCGACGTAGCCATGATGTGCTTCTTTGTATAACTTCTTGTTAGCTTTTCCTCCTCTACTGAGGCATTTGCAGTACTTAAGCATATACTGTATCATATTAGCGATCGACACAGTGCCCAAACCATGCTAGGATCAATCAAAGTATCTCATCTTGGCAAAGAGAGGTGCAGCGAAATGAGGGACTTGTCAGTCTGTCTGTGTGTCACGGTGAATATTCACAGGTTAAACCAGACCACAGACAGCCCCGGTCCTGGACAGCCAAAGGGTGTGCACTTTTTGGTTCAAGCCCAGCTTTAAAATACCCGATTCTACCTAATTATGGGTCTTCAGGTCAAAACTGAATTGAATCAGGTGTTTTGGTGCAGGGTTGGAACACCCGATGTGGTTCCTCCAATACAACGGTTACTCATAAGGAGAAACATTCCGTGTTGATCTACGCTTGGTGTGGTTACCATTACAATGAAATGGTTACTACTGTATTTTCTATGTATCGCTCAATATTTTGGCAATCAATTTGGAATGAGTGTTTTTGACGCGTGATGAGTTCTGACAAATAAAATTGAATTTTTTAACTTGATGTCTTGTCTTCAATTGAACTGTTATTTGAACTCACTTTTTCTGAAATTCGACGGGAATGTAGCCAGGGGTGGGGTTGCACTAACCACATCGTTCACAGAAGCTTCTTCCTGGCCGCAGTCAAGGCCTAGGTAGGTAGGTTTAAACCCATATTAGCATGGGCAGCGCCATTGAGGCTGTCAGACACAAAGATGAGTGCTATATCTCTATGGTTTTGGCTTAGGTTTATTCATATTGCAAAACTAGAAGTATATAAAGACTGTTTAGATGGAATATCATCAATATATTGTGCAAACTTCCCTTTAAGAGATGACGGAGTCTTCACCAGGACCTGCTTGCTGCTCTCCATGTGGCAAACCCCCAACACAGTGCAGGTGCTGCCATCACTGACTTGCAGAGCAGGGGGTTATGGGAGTCTGTTGGTCCCTAGCTTGTTTCCCCATAGGCTCAATGTTAGAGCTAGATCTGGTAACTGTTTCTATCCTGGTGATTGGCTCAGTAGATCTGATTCATCAGGATAGGTCTGGAGCAAAACACGTCATCAAATAGTTGTTTTCATTGGCTAATGGTTGGAATTAGGCCATGTTGTTGCTTCAGATATTGTCCACAGGATGGCGCTGATGGTCACTTTACCTCATTGTGAGTGGCTTATAATATCTGATTTCTACCTTTATCAACATAGGCGTTTTCACACAATCAAAAACAGTGCCAAAGAAATACTTTAAAACATTGATTTGAATACTTTTTATTGCGTTTGAAGTTCTCCGATGTGCTGCTAATACATAATGATAAAGGGAGTCACAGTGGCAAAATGCACAAACTAAAACTGTTGGCCAAAGCTGACAGGAGTGTTTTTCCTGCTTGAAATGTAATTTTCATACACGTATCCAGACAAACTTGACAGGAGTGTTTTTCCTGTTTGAAATGTAATTTCCATACACGTATCCAGACTAAAACTGCAATAAAACAAGCATTATGATGATGACAGTGTAGTTTGACTAAACATTACACAACAGAACAGCTACTATACGTACAATAGTACCAGCTTGACGTGTGTGTGTGTGAGACCTGTTTTGTGGGGAGGCAGAGGGAGGAACATGGCATGCAACTAAAGCCCCTTGGAGTAGTGCTGTGCATCGGAGCCATTATCAATATCCGAAAGGTTAAACTAACCAACTGCATGCAGTAGGCTAGGTAAAGAGATGCAGGCCGCATCCCAAATGGTACCCTATTCCCCAACCCTATGGGCCCTGCTCAAAAGTAGTGCACTATATAGGGAATAGGGTGCGATTTGGGACTTAAACATGGACTTTAAAACAAGTGCATTACCATTACAGACAAAGACAACAGCAAAGTGGAACAGCCTCACGTTATTATCCGGTAAATCTGGACTGATAAATGAGTATATGAGGGGATAGAGCTCCCAGTGTTTCCTGTCAGCTGGTTTCAGAAAAGGAATCTAACTACTGGGTCAGGTTCATTAGGGCACACGATGAAAAATGTTTCGCAACGGAGGGCAAATGTTTCTTACAGGACATGTCCAGGAAGACCCTTCCTGTTTGTCTGTTTTCTTCAATTTTGTGCCTGATGAACATTTACATTGTAGTCATTTAGCAGACGCTCTTATCCAGAGCGACTTACAGGAGCATTTAGGGTTAAGTGACTCGCTCAAGGGCACATCTACAGATTAGTCGGCTCGGGGATTCGAACCAGTGACCTTTCGGTTACTGGCCAAAAACTCTCAAAACGCTAGGCTACCTGCCGCCCTGAACACACCCCTGATCTGGCAGCTATTTTCACAGGCACACCTCTCCTCATTGACACGTTCATCTTCTACTCTGTTGCGTCTCTCTTTTGGTGTTCAGCAGTTAAACACTACAGGCTCCATAGCGGACCAATGATAAACAGGCTTTACAGACAAGAGAAGAAAACAAAACTCAAACCTTCAACTTTCATTCTGGTGCCTCGTGTCTGTCATACAATACTATATACATCTACAGTAGCAGTTTATCTTACAACAGACAACAAGCACGCCAAATAATACACTTCTACCCATAATCAACATGTGTGTTTCTACCAACCAACCACAGACAATAAATAAAACATGATCAGAAGTCATTCCAGAAAACCCCATCTGAAACCACACACACTAACTAGCCAGGCCTCGCTCTATTTTCTCCATATATATAAATACACACATACCGTATATACAAAATCAACCAAAATGTACAAAACACCTCAACTTCCCTCTTGGAGCGTGGATATGATGGGTTCTCTACAGAGATTGTACTGTAGGTTGTAGGAGCCATTTTGCTTTTTTTTGCCATTTGTTGCTTGGGAGCCTAGGAACGATACAGCAGTGGACATCAGCTGTTATACTGTTACTGGGGATGGAGGTTCTATCTGTATCTAGCCCCCTACATGCGAATCATAGGTCTGGGGATACGGCGTGTGGAGGTAAGGGGGCTGGAAAGGTACAAATTAGACCATGGTCCAGCAGCCAGTCTTCTCATCCATCATTCTTTCTCACAGCTCTCTGGCAGTAGCAGCAGCTTCAACGTCAAGGCCCACCAGGGGTGATGGAGGGGTGGGAGAGGAGGGAGAGGAGCAGGTCAGGGGTGAGGGAGGGCTGGGAAAGGCAGAGGGAGCGGGGCAGGTAAAAAGAGAGGGAGGAGAGGAGGGAGAGAGAGGGGCAGGAGGAGAGGGGGAGGCTTTGCGTTTGGAAGGTGATGAGGCAGAGGGGCAAGTAACTGGCATATGAGAGGCCCCAGGGAAGGCACAAACATGGAGCTTGGTTGGAGAGGAAAGAGAAGGGGACATTTGGAGTTTGGTAGGTGAAGAGGGAGAGGAAGGAGAGGGAGAGATAACAGGTTTGGTAGGTGAAGAGGGAGAGGAAGGAAAGGGAGCGATAACAGGTATGGTAGGTGAAGAGGGAGAGGAAGGAGAGGGCACGATAACAGGTTTGGTAGGTGAAGAGGGAGCGATAACAGGTTTGGTAGGTGAAGATGGGGAGGAAGGAGAGGGCGCGATAACAGGTTTGGTAGGTGAAGAGGGAGCAATAACAGGTTTGGTAGTTGAAGAGGGAGAGATATCAGGTTTGGTAGTTGAAGAGGGAGAGATATCAGGTTTGGTAGGTGAAGAGGGAGCGATAACAGGTTTGGTAGTTGAAGAGGGAGATATATCAGGTTTGGTAGGTGAGGAAGGAGAGGGAGAGATAACAGGTTTAGTAGGAGAGGAAGGAGAGGGAGAGTTGTTGGGCCTGGTAGGGGAGGTAGGATAGATAGAGACGTTAGGCTTGGTAGGAGAGGAAGGAGAGACAGGGACAGAGGGAGAGGTAACGGGTCTGGTAGGTGTTGAAGGAGAGATGGGAGGGGATACAGGGACAGGCACATCAGTCTGAGGACTCTTGGGTTCCTCCTCTGGGAGGGCAGGCTTGGTGGGTGATGCCAGCTTGGTGTTGGGTGAGACTGGTGTTGGGTGTTGGTGTTTGGTGTTGGGTGTGGCTTGCTTGACTGGCATGGCTGCAGGAGGGACTACTTTCTTCCCAGGTGGTGCTGTGGGCCTCTGGCTGCGACGAGTCAGCTGGATCCTCTTCTTATCTAGAGCTGTGTTCTGGAAGAGGTCAGGGGTGAGGGGTCAGGGGTGAGGGAAAGAAAGTAAGACCGACACTCACCTTCGTTACAATACAACAGAACCAAACAGGTAGAGAGAGACAGAAATAAAAAACAGTGGGTCAATATATAATGGGAAGAGAAAACTGCCCCAAGATGACGTTCAACCGCACTGATCTCTGACAGTAAGATCCATGGAGTAACATTTCTATATAATATTAAACACAGTATATAAAAAACACATACACATATATATATATAGATAGACAGAAACATCCATAGAGGGGATGATTTTACAGTGACAGACCCTTCACAGTAGTAGACAGACCCTTCACAGTAGACTGACTCAACAAGACAGCAAATCATATCAATGCTCAACATGCAGTGTAAGGGAAAATGAGAAATTGTGCTGGAGAGATTTTGCCTCATCACAACCCAAACCAACTAGACACTGAAGATCACATCTGGAATTACAGATCATTTGGATTGCTATAATAATAACAGTAATAACAGTAATGACTACGTAACAATCAGAAGGCATCCAGATTTCCCATGTTCCCTTAGCTGAGTGAGTCTTCATGGTGTCAGTGAAGAAGCAGTGAAGAAGCGTAGCCTTCAGTGTTAGTACATACCATTGCCTTGGAGCTAATTCAGAGGGTGGCAATGTGGGCATGTTGTGGAGGGGT
This sequence comes from Oncorhynchus mykiss, assembly GCF_057628025.1. Lineage (NCBI taxonomy): Eukaryota > Metazoa > Chordata > Actinopteri > Salmoniformes > Salmonidae > Oncorhynchus > Oncorhynchus mykiss. Next base: position 68,507,233 of record NC_143031.1, read on the forward strand.
GGAGGGGGCGGGGAGGAAGCAGAGGGGACAGAGACTAGTCTTACTCACAGCTCAACAACATTAGAGGAGACACAGAAAGCAGGCCTGTTTGATTCCTGCTCTGGTGTACCACAGCACTGCTGCTTTTCCTCTGTCCCTGGTAGCTAAGTGATCAGTTCATGCCATTGGTTAGCCAGAGTACACTACTCACCTGGTTTCCAAGGTCGAAATAAAAAGAAGCAGTGGTGTCCCACTGGGCACAGACACCAATTCAACGTTTATTACACGTTGGTTCAATAGAATTTCATTGATATGACGTGGAAACAACGTTGATTCAACCAGTTGTGTGGCTCTCCAGGCTTGGAATTGATTAGCCTAAAGTCTGCTATGACAATCATCTCTCAGGATGCTGGTAAGCTCAATGACATGATTTTAGAAATCTTAACTTCTGGGGGAGTACTGTTCAATGTTAAATCCAAGGCAATATAAGCAATTTTCATCTGTCTCTCTCATCCAGTGCAGTAGTGCAGTTTAAATACTTGACCACAAGGTGGTGGTAGAGCTCAACTGAACAATTATCAGGAGATGAACTGTAATGTATCCAAAGGGCCAGGACAGCAGGTTGAAATGTTTTGTCATGAATCTGGTTCTGGGGGCAGCTCTGTCGAGTGGTCACTAGCTGGCACAACCACAAAGTAATATAATCTCCACACTGCTAACCTTAATTCCTAACCCTATCCTTAAATTAAGACCAAAAAGCTAATTTTTGTTTTGCAGCTGGCCCATCTAGCAGAAATTGCTCAGTTCTGCCTCCAGGGCAAGATTCATGACAATAAATGTCAACCTGCCATAGACATGGCCAATGCATGTAGGAGTAGGATCATGGCTTTACATAGCCATCAAATATATTGTAAAATTGCCATGGACATTTAATGTCCCCAGATTATTGTAGGGGCATTAACTATAAGAGCACTACTTTAGATGAGTGACAGAGACGGGGGCAAATAAAAAATTAGTTCAGCAGAAGCAATGAGGGCTTCTCTTAGGCCTAGTTAGTTAGCATGCCAAATAACCACCCAGCCAGCCAAAAACAACACAGAATACAATAACATGTACAAATCTAACTCAGACAACAACTCTCAACACAGCAGTGACATCACTGTCAACAAAGTCAGTCCACACAGAGACGAGTTGATTGATGAAGATGGTTATGAGTGAGATAAAAGTGGAGGATGAGTGTGAGAGAGAGAGAGAAAATAAAAGAAGCCCCATTGGAGGAGAGAGGAGCTTAGGCAAATTACACGAGGGGGCAGAGCAGCCATGCAAACTGATTCAAGGCCACTGCAGAGATTTACTGAGTTATTCTGCCCAGATCAATCTGTTATAGAGAGGCATTATTGGAGCTGGCAGAGGGGGAGAGAGTGGAGGACGGGGGAGATCGGTACCCTGCACTCAGCTCCAAAGCTTCCCCTGTGGTCCTGGGATGAGTTGGGAGGAGGGGGTGGGATGAGCAGGAGGGGCGCGGGGATCTCCTTTACACCTCAAACTGTCAAAGGAGATTTACAACAAAATGAGATTTAACCCCGAGTCAGGGGCAGTCCCAAATTAACCCTTTCGCACCCCTTAGCCCATGTTAATCCCTTTCTACTGCTGCAGTGGGTATACTGGACCCAGGTGGAAGCAGACAGCATGTGTGCATCTCAATAGTCTAGAGAGGTTTCCTCTCATTGTCTCCTTCAGGACCAGGGAAGGAGATGAGGGGGATCTAATTGAGATGCATCCATTGACAGACCTATGCTATATTGGTCGTGTATTCGCAGGCCAGCTTCAGCTCAATAGACCCCAAAGTGGACCAGAGAGGGGAGGTGATGTGACCAGAAGTGTGCGGCAGATCGAGAGGAAGTTCACCACCCACAACAGGAAGTTACATAACTGTGCCAGGAGGTGCATAGGCTTGTGGGAAAAAGCTTAAAAACAGAAAGAGGATGGTAGGATATGACTAAGGATGTATCTCTTCAGACCAATGTACTCTGGAGTCACTGAGAACACTGCGTCAACACTAAAACACGACATTTGCACCACACAGATGAAAAGGTGTTTTAGAGAGAAGATGATGAATCAGGATTTATCCGTGTGTAATCCCAGGGGAAAGCTTTTTGAATAAATGTTGCTCTCTTAAAACCCTCAGTGATATGATTACATGAACAGAAGTTGTCCATTTCTTAGCTTTCCTGTCAGATAATCTCTCATGTTCTTTTAGATCAAACTCTTTTGTAACCAACTGATTAATAGTACTAGATGTGAAAATAGTTATTGTTTGTTTGAAAGTGAGTAGGTGTAGTGCTGAATTGACTAACATTTGTTACAGCTCATGTTGGTTTCCAATCAATGTTGAAATATAAGCGGATGCCAATAAAAATAAAATCAGGAAGCTTCTTTTATCTTTGTTTTTGGTTCCTTCAGAAAACGACTGATGGCAAGTAAATCAGGCCATGGTTGAACATTTCTGCAAATATCAAGAATCTACAGAAGAAGACTCTGGGGTGTCTATGTACGACAGATGGTGGAATACAGAGAGTTCAGATGAGGGAAAGTATATGGAGATACACAATGTGTGTATTGGAAACGTGACCAGAAAATAGAGAGTAGTTGGTAGAGAGTAGAGGGTCGTGACAGAGTGCTGTTGTGTATACGGAGTAAAACAATGTGTGTATGGGACCAGAAAACAAATAATGGGTTGTGATAGTGAATGTTGTTGTCTTGTTCCTCACCATGATGACTGACACTCC